>NW_009214483.1:0-7442 GCF_000690835.1 Fulmarus glacialis
AAGGGAACAACCCCCCCAGATTCTCTATGAAACCCGGTTCTTCTTTATGCACCATTGCTGTGGGCCACATGCTGGCACCACTCCCAAAACCACCCCGGTGGGAGAGACCCCCCAGCCAGACCTGGGAGTCAGAGGGGAAAGGGTCTCCTGCCCTCCAAAACCATCGCCTGGAAAAGTGACGGGGAAGGGGAGGGAGATGGTGCCCAGGTGAGAGCGGAGCAATGTTCAGAAATCCCCAAGCAGAGTGTGAAGAGGGAGGACAACCCCTAACGTAGGGAAAACGTGGTGGCATTCACACAATGCAGGTGGAAGTGGGGAGCTGGGCACAGAGAATCTGCCTGGCCAGTGCTGAGATGCTGCAAAACCAAGAGTCAGGCCTGCCTCCCTCCATCACCTAAAACTATCTTAGAGACCACAAAGTTTCCTAATACAAGTACAGGGATGATGTGGTTATCTTCCAGCTTCTGACAGCTTAATGCACACAGACTTCAAGGCAGAGGACGTATCTTGCGGCCTTTAGGCGATTTTTAATGAAAAGCAAAATTTTCATAAATATTTGCTGACTCCAAGAGTTAGGGAGTCTAAAAAACCAAGTTCTTGCAGAATTTGGGGTAATTTGCAAGCTTTAGTGTTGCTACAACATAAATAGGGAAGTACTGTTATTTAAAGAGGAAGGAAAGTTGTATAAAGTGCTTTAGGGGAGGGTTTAAATGTCTTTAAATATAATACCTAATTTCCCTGTCTGAGGACTTTCACTCTATAGTCACAAAAGACAGAAAGTTTTTTGCTGGTACATATTAGATCAGCAGTTTTATTTTAGCTCCAAAATAAATTAATTCAAGTTAGAAATTTGTAAGGGTTTTTTAATGAGAGCATTAGCAGTGTTTAGTTTTGTAAATTCATGTATATAGAAGTGACACACAAGCATCCTCACAAAACCAATTCCCAAACCCAGATTGCCTGGATGGTGAGCTCACCTATGCAGAAAAGGTCAATACGCTGTTCCCACAAGATCCAGCATGAAAACCACTGGACAGCCTCCTGTCCTCCCAGTGCCAGCTCATCCCTACCTCAATCCCAAACAAAAATCTTAATGGGAAATGTGTGATTTTCACTTAGTCCTAAATAGAAATAAACAATTTCTATTCAAATTATAAAAAAACCTGACCACTTTCCCCCAACCCCCAGGAAATGTCAGTCTGAAAGGTTCAGCAAGGTGAAGTTTGTAAAAACTTAAATGAATTTAAGAGCCGCTTCTATAATCAGTTTAGAGGCCCTTAAACCAGCACAGTTACAAAAAAATACTAATAGTGAAAAAATTCAGAAAACTGCGAGTGACTGAGGACTCTTTTAATCAGAAACTACTGTGAGCTAAAGCTTTTGCTAAGGTGCCAGTGGTAAGTAAGTAGTTTCTGTATGACTTTTATTGAGATACAAGTTCCAGGTTTGTAGAAGACAGGACCGGCAGTTTATACCTCAAGGAAATGACATTGTACACTGATGATTGTTTTTATAGGTCTTGTTGTTGCTATTGAAACATGAAAGCGCTTATCTTTATGTAGTTTCCTCTATCTCTATCAACTAGTTGTAAAGTCTATTTGATTTTCCAGACCCTTTTCAGTCAAATGTTGTTTAATAAGGACTGTAGTGTATACAGAGCAGAGCAGCCAAAGGGCAGTTTTTGATTTGCAGGCTGAAGGAAGCTGTATTATAGCCAGGCAGGGAGGAACTTCCTGGCCATTTTTTTATAAACTAATAAAGTTTTTTGAGAGAAGGCAGCTAATCTTCTCCTTACTGCATGATTTCTCTTCACCTGGAACAGTTACCCTTTGCCAACAAAAGCAAAGCTGGTTGCAGAAAAAGGCTCTGCTCAGCCTTCACGATCCTGTCTGCAGATGAAGGCAGGAGATAGCAGGATATGTTGCATATATAACTAAGTCCTTGCACCGTTGTCAAGGAAGTGACATGAGCTTCTGGGAAATCCATGGTTCCTCTTTAATGTGTCAACAGGTTAACAGTGTTGTGCACTGTATGTGGCTGTGCAAGCAAGGTGATGTTTATATGGCTGGATAGTGATAATAACGACTGGATGGGGTAAGTTCTGATTTCTTCTGGGCCTATTATCTTTCCATTTGAGCCGTAAGCACAGGTATTGACTTAATTTATCCTTACTGGCATGCATTCATTATAGAACACCAATTCATTCAGCAAATTCCATTTATAGGAGTTTGTAGGTCTTCATGTTTGCTCAAAACCCACCGTACACTACTTTTCCTTCATAATGGATTTCGAGTGTGAGAACAAGTGCTCTGTTTAAAATCCTCTCCTTACTGAACGCTGGAGAAGTTTTCAAGAACTCGAAAGTCCCAAATGATGCAACATTTTTCCTGTTGTTCTCTGCCTGCGAAGACCTGCTTGGCTGCAGGAGGGTTTTGGCGGGGGGCCTCCAGAGAGGGTCCCTGGGTGCTGCCCACCCTTCCGGCCCCCACGTGCGGAGCGGGTGGCCCATGCTGCACATCATGGCCCTGCTGCAGGATGGGTGCAGAACGGGGACTGTGGTGTGGGCCATTAGTGAGAGAGGTCAGACTGACTTCCTATGCTATTTTTTGGCCTTTCTGTCCTCTTCTGAGGCATGAGCTCTAAAAAAAAGTTATATCACAGCACAAGAAAGTACTGCAACCCTGTGAGATACCTACACAGCTTAGGTCTTCTGCAAACAGAAGGAAAAATTGAACTATTTCTCAGTGCCAGGAGGGGAAGAGCCAGGGACAGCCCAGTTGTCTCCTTACCAACAATAACTGAATCAATACTCAAGAAGGACTTGGAAAATTATTTTTTTCTCATCACAAATTCTCCAGAAGCAGCTAATTCGTGGGGGAAGGGTATTTTCTCATAGCTTGAGGTTATTTGCCAAATGTTGGAGGAGGGATCCTGAATAGTTTTTAGTCTGTAGGGTTTTTTCACCTGCGTGTCCAAGCTTTTGATCTCTTTGGGCAAAACAGTGACAGTCAACATTTGTGTTTTGAGAGATTTCAGAAAGAGATTTCGGTGGTAAATGGGTTGTGGGTTTTGGGTGTGAAGCTACCTTCTTACAACCCTTCTGCACTGCTGGCTTGAAATGCACTGGAAATCCCCTGCACCGATTGGGCATTTTTTGGCCGTGAACTCATTTTCTAAAATACTACTTAAAAGCTAAGAACAATCCAAAAGACCTTGTTTTAAAATTTGGACCAAAATTAAAACATAAATAAATAAAACCAGTTCAGCGCTGATAATGGTGACTAAGCATTTTTCTTCAATTCTACATGTCTTTCTATCTCTCCTTGTTTTCAAAGGTTACTTCCCTCAGTTTATTTATTTTTATCCCAGCTTTTATGTTTTTGTCCCTTGCCTTCTACCACAAGTGACCTCACTGGAAAGTCCAAGAAAGCCTCAACATAAAGTTTGCGAATTCTCCCAAGGCAAGAAAAAAACCCCATTACTTCCCATTTGGTTATAAAATGTGGTTCCATAAATGTTCTTTCCAGTGCTGATACTATTAGGAAAGAGCAAGAACTCCAGCTCTGGGGTAAAGTGCCAGTAAAAATCCTCCGAGCCTCAGCCATTGAACAAAATGTTGATTGTATTTTATATTTCCGCCCTCCCAGAGTTTTATGTGCATCATTCATTGCATTGCTTTACCAATCTTGTCCCCTCTCAGAAAAACACACACACTTTTCTTTAAAAAAAGTCATTAAACAAACCTCACAAAGGTAAAACCTCTCTTCCTTGGCTGGTTTTACGTATGTGTGTTGATTAGGTCTGTCTCTGTGCACCAGAAACTGTCAGGTGTCAGGGAAATAACCTCGGTAAAATCACAAAATCCTTGGGTAATATGAGAAGGCTGCTCAGAGCAAAGCGTATTACAAGAGCGGTGCCCGGCACGGTGACTGCAGAGGAGAAAGCCAGGCCACCGCTGAGGAGGAGAAACCGCCTGAGTCTGGGCATGGTGTAAGGTGGGAGGAGGTGGGAACCCCCCGAGGTGAGGTGGGCAGGGGAGAGGGCAGAGACACAGGCAAATGGGCTGGACGCAGTCTGGAGACCTGGGAAGTGGGCAAAAGCAGGTCAGTCCAACGCACAGCAGAAAGGCCAGCCCGGACCTCTCCAGCCAGATCACCGAGGCTGTCGATGTGGAGCCTGCGCAGTCCTGAGGGCCCCCAAGTGCCAGAAAAGTGCTGCGGCTGGTCTGATCTCAGCCTGCAAGAGCAAATATCTGCTTCCTCCTGTGCCACGCAGAAAGAGAACCAACCGGAGCTGAGTCACGCCTGGTGAAGTCCTGGGTGGTGTTATTAAAGGGGAAAAGTCATTTGGGTGAAAGTGAGACCAAGAACCAAAGGGAGAAGTAGAAATGCTGCGTATCAGCAGAGGTACAGAGAGAAGAAAGCGCCAGTGGCATTTGCACAGCAGCGTGGTGAATCAGTGGCATGGATGTGCCCAGCCTGGATATGCCCAGCATGCCTGGAGACCTCTCGGTGCCACCCTGCCACCAGCACGAGTGAGTGCCCACAGCTGCACTTGGGTACCCCATGGGGAAGTAGAAGAAAGAAGAGACTGGAATGGAAGAAGACTGGAATTAAAAGAAGATGGAACTGGGCCCTAAAATAGAAAGGAAAGCAAGCCACAGTTGTCAGGGTGTCCTTCCACAGAACACTGAGACTGCAGGGTTGGGATCGGAGGGTCAGCAGCAGTGCAGCAGAAAGCTCTCCAGTTCCCCATCCCTGCCTGCTCGCTCCCAAATTTATTCAATTTTATTGTGAGATCATTTCTAAGTCAGATGTAGTCCCAGGCAGAAGTGAGAATGAGACATGCTCGGATGGGGATGGGAACAAGTGCCTGGGACAGGGCAAAGAGCTCCTTGTTCCAGCTTTGCAGCAGGGACGCACTTGCACAACACCGCCTGTGCGAACCGCACCAGGCGAGGTGGCAACCTGTGGCTGCTGCACGGCTGCATGGAAGGACAGAGCTAATGAGCTAGCAATGCTGCTATTTAACTTTTTTGTGTATGTATTTTATTTTTCATCTTGTGAATCTGGATCCTCCTGCTCCTACTGCACAAATATCTTGGGTCATCTCTTAAAAGTTTTCTGTTTAAAAAAATTCAGCTACAGTGAATTAAATCTGCATAACCGGTGAATTGGCAAGCGCTTGCCATTTTCTAATGAACAGCTTAATACGTTTATTTTTGCATAGGGGACATTTACGTGTCCTATGGTTCATGTTTCTTCTCTGCGTCACCTTTATTCTTGCTCTGGTGACTTTAAAGGTTTGTCCTATATTTTGTGGCAGTAAAGCTGGACTGCCCATAAAATGCTTGTAACACCAAATTACCAGGTCATTTGTATTCCTAGTTTAATCTGTGAAATACAAGAAAGATCACACTGCGCTTGGGGATTTAAACTGAGCATTGCTGAAATCCTGTCCCTTGGTAGGTGAACACTGGCTGCTGAGTCCATAGGGCAGCTGAATGCTGCCAGCAGAGCACAGAGTGACAAGGTGGCAGGCACTGTCTGCTGGGCGCAGGCACTGTCTGCCGGGCCCAGGCACTGTACCCACTGGTGGCACGTAACTCCTGTGCCCTCCCAGCCAGCCGTGCAGGCTCAGCCACATTTTGGACCCATGGCATGCCCAGAGGAAAGCAGGGAGCTGGTACAATGCAAAACCAACCTGCCAGCCCAGCGAGGGGAAAGCAGTTGCAATTGCCCTGCTGTCAGCTGGTCTGTCTTTTATCCCTATCTCGTTTTGGGTCCCAGCCGTGCAGCTCCCGAAAATGTGGCTCTCGCAGGGACATCACTAGATGGCGATAGAAGTTCTCAAACCGAGCTGGAGTCTCCTTAGGATTTGCACAAGGCTAAGGGATCTGGTTCAGGCTTTAACTCCCCCAAACCACTCCCAACACCAGGAGGAATGAGGCTGGCTTTGGTAGCACTGCTCCTGGAGTCCACTTGATCTGCAAAAACGTCAGTCAGAGAGAGCAGGAAAGAGCTCAAATATTGTGTTAGTACTGCCCGGAATGATAGTCTAACTTCCCCCGCCTATGCATAACCCTGTGGGGCAGAAACTATAGCTTGGGCTGCTGATGGGCCTCTTCAGCTCCAGCCATCACCCACTTTCCCTCCTGGAGAGGCAACAAGCCACATTATGCTATACTTACCTTTGCTTCAAGGCAAGAATCCGGCTTGCTGGGCTGGAGATAGAGAGGCAGTTGTGCAGCTGAGGGCTCCTGTCTGCCAGCGGGGCAATGCAAATCATCACGTCCCATTGCACCCGCTGCAGCTCCTGAGCGTGGCCAAGTAACCTGAGCTTGGTCAACGGCCCAGAATAATAACATTGAGGTGCCCAGAGCGGCATTTGCCACGTCATTCAGGAATAAAAGTGCTTGGGCTCGCTCCCAGGCTGCAGCACGCTGCCTTCTCACCAGTCAGCCATCCCCACAGCACTGCCCCAGCACACCCCCATCCTGCGCTCAGGCTTAGGTTTAAGTTAATGCGATGCAAAAAGGAGGAGCAAAAAAAAAAAAAAGAGGTCAAAAGAGGAGAGGCCAAGGAAAATTAAATTTAACTTTATACAGAATAGAAGTCTTCTGCAAGGAAGTCGCTTGCCATTCTGGGTGTTAAGCTACTCCCTGGGGAAGCTGTGGGAGGCATATCTCCTTATTACATGCTGCAAACATGATTAACTTGTTTTTCTGTATAAATGATCCCTATGATTCATTGTTGTCAGGCAACCTGCACAGAGTTTCAGTTCCAGCTGAATTTAAAAAAGGGGTTGAGCAAATTGTTGGTGTTTTCTGGCCCATCATGCAAAATTGTAAAGGGTTAATTATCGAAACTACTTTGGAGTATTACTGAAGTTTCCAAGGCCAAGAATGTCTGTTTCTCATGTGTTTCTGTTTGCCCTCTGCCCTGCTGCTGCTTGCTGTGCTCTGCTAGGGGAGCGGAGATGGCATCCCAAAAGTGATGGCATCCTTCTGCCTCACAGCAGGGACAGCAGAACCTGTTGGGCCATTGAAACTTGTCCCCTGCTCCTCCAGTCCCCATAGCACATCATTTTCAACATCACCTTCATGGGCTTGCAGGGACTTATTTTGACAGCCTTTATATGTGCCCGTGCCCCAGATTTCCCCAATGACTCAGGAAACGACACGCCTCACTAGGGACAGGTTGTCTCCTGCTCAGAGTCAAGGATGAACATAGGCACGGGCAAGGTCTGGTGGCCTCTCTGCAACGTGAAAATGAGTCCTCCCAGTGCCAGGGTGAAACCAAGGGCAAAAACACTTTGCCATGGGCTTCACATTCTTGTACCACCCTCTAAACATCACGTCTTTTTTATATACCCTGCAGCCCCATATCACAGTGAAGGTCTGGATGAAATTGGACCCTGTGAATCATAGAATCATAGAATCA
>NW_009214484.1:0-5132 GCF_000690835.1 Fulmarus glacialis
GAGTACTCATTTGTGGCTGGTGTGCATTATGTGCAACCCTGAAGCTCATCTTCTGGTGTAGTTTCATCTAAAAAGAATGCAGTTCCTGTGTTTTCAAACCACCTCACGATGCAAGCCAAAACACAGTACACATGGAGGATCAGATTTTCTTCAAAGGTACACTAGCAATCCTCTTAAAGACTAACGTAAGCACACCCTGTAATTCTTCTCTGTTAGATCCCCTTTTCACCTGCAGTAGTGATGTTCAGTGATCAAAGTACCAATAAAGTTTCTCTTAAATTCAATAGAGTCTTCCACTCTTTCTTCCTTTCTGCACCCAGTGCGAAAGGTACCGGCACCAGACAGAGTGCTGGTGACAGCGTTCCTCGTATCAAAGAATTTGCTGGCTGTAAACACATATTCGGCAAAAGGTAACATCTTTCTATAATCTTTTAAACTTCTTAAACAGATCTAATAGTGCAAGAGCCACCACTTTTGTCTCAGCCAAGTCCCCATTTCTTTTCGTCTGTGCCTAGCAAAGAAAGAGAACAAGTCCGTAGTTTTAAGACATCTTTTGTTCCTCTCTGAGTTACATCCACAGCCTATATCAGCAGGCATTGGCACATGCTGCTTTAGAATATCAAGACAGATTAGCCAGTAATGGGACAGCGTAATATGATGTAGTACTCATAAAAGGAATCACTCTTCAGGAAAAACTTCAGCCTCTTTTATGTTGCCTGAATATTTTAAGTTAACCAGATTTCAAGTAAATACTAAATTTTCTTCATGTATGTACTTGAGACCAACCATCTCAAACATTTAACATTATTAAATATTATTAGCATTATTTAAAATAATACTTTTATTTTTAACAAAAAGTACATTTAACAAGTACATTTTTGTTAAATATACTTTTTGTTAAAAATAAAATTATTATTATTAAATTATTTGCTTTCCAAGCCTAAAAGTTTTTATTGTCATGGCATTATTGTGTATTTTTTTACAACTAGCAGCTAACTGCAAACATCTACAACATCCTTCTTCCACAAAATGTATCTAATAACGAGAAGACCCTACTTTTTACTCAAAACAATTATTCTATCCCAAAAAATACAATGTTCTCTTTTCTCAGAATGCTATTAAATTATTTGCTTTCCAAGCCTAAAAGTTTTTATTGTCATGGCATTATTGTGTATTTTTTTACAACTAGCAGCTAACTGCAAACATCTACAACATCCTTCTTCCACAAAATGTATCTAATAACGAGAAGACCCTACTTTTTACTCAAAACAATTATTCTATCCCAAAAAATACAATGTTCTCTTTTCTCAGAATGCTTGTTTTAAATGTGAAATTTTCTTCAGAGATGCTCCTTCCACAGCATCCACAAGATGTCACCATTGTAAAAGAAAGAAATCCCATGTGTTGTAAAATATGAAATACCCTTTTTATGTTCTGAACCATGGATTCTATTTATTGTACATCTCAATCAATGCAGTCCAATGGGTTGTTTTTTTTTTTTTAATACAGGGACTAAACACACTCAAAAAAAAGTTAAAAAATAAACCATAAAATTCTCTTCAAAAACATAGAAATCAAGACCCTACTTTATCCAGTTGGTTTGAATTACTAAACACAAGAAAAACTTGATAGACAGCAAGAGTACTAAGATAAGCAGAAACATTTATGGTTCCAGCATTGCAAATAATCTATATAAAAGATACTGTCAGTGTAGAAACTATAAAGAGAGTATATAGATGGAAATAAATAAATACATAGAACAGAGAAGCAAGTAGTCTCCCAAAGAGCTTAAGGAAAGTTTGGTATTGTTTTGTATTTAATAAGGAAAAACAATTATGTATGCAAGCCAGCTCATCTGGCACAGATAAAAAAATAATTGAAGACTATGTAGATTTGGTGAAAACCCAAGGAACAACTAAGCAAATTATCTCTATATAATCCTACTCATTGTAGGAAAGAATAGTTAGCTAGTATGCACAGAAATGCTAGATGAAAAGAAGGTACTAACAGTGAAAGTTAGAATTTTAATTTTATTTCGTGCTAAAAACTTCTAATAAAGATTATAGCACTGTAAATGAAGGTGCAGCCTAAAAGGTGTTTCCAAAGTTTGGGGATTTTTCCATATTTTGTACACAGCTATCTGAATTTGCAAGGAATCAATGCACAAATAAAAGGGTGATATTCTTGCTGCAAGTTCTATTCACAACTTCCTCAAAGAAACGAAGCTTTCAGGATCTTTTTTTGTGCACCACAATCATGAAAGGTTCTGGAGGACTTAGTAACAAGTCTGCACTGTTTCCATTCAATGACCATATTGCTAAACCACTTCCTTTCTGTGCGTGCACTGACTGCCTTTTAATGAACAACTTCATTAATTATTAAGAAGAGGAATATATTAAATCTCATGGTGTCTTTGGTCTAATAGGTGCGACAGCTAATAGGAGTAAAAAAGGCATTTCCTCTGACATGCAAAAAGAAACAGCAATAAAACAAAAGTAGAGGCAGGAAGTAATGGGAAGAGGGCATATCAGCTAAGTAAGCTGGAAGTATTTTAATATTTCTTTTAAGAGAAGAATGGCAATTTCAATGCATAGCAAGCTAATCCAATTGAGACTTTTAATAGAAATGGTAAAGGATAAAAAGAAAAATTCACAAATATCTAGCATAATTATAGTAAGTGAATTAAACGTTTAGGATCTTAAGTAATTCACCTTTAATAAGAAACAATTATTTATGGTACTGGGAGTAAAACTACAGCACATGCTTACAGTACATCCATTACTCCACAGTACATGTCCACATACACATTCTTGTACCATCACAACAAAACGGCTTACCTTCCTTTTTCATTGAGACACCGTACAAATAATATACAACTAAAAACCAGTGAATACTTACTTCATGAAGCAGTAAAAATATGATGTGATGATGTGACATTAAGAAAGGGAGGAAGAAAATCAAATCTATCTAGACATTAAATAAATTAATAGAATAGGAAATTAGGCTATAGAGGAACTTAGTCTCCAGAAGTGCTCACAACTCTTGAGTAATTACTGCCATTATTATTTCAAAGTAATGATCCAAAAAGAAGAATGCCCATTACAAGAAAGTTTAGGTCAGATATTTCCACAGTATCTTCAGACAGAAAATATCAAAGTTGTGAGCCTTTTTATGTCATTAAAGTACACACATCTAGGTCCACATGAAAATTTACTCCAGAAATTATTTTTTCATTTATGCTTATTCTTTAAAGATGCTAATTTGCATACTAGATAAGATGCATTAAAAGCTGTTCTTTTTTAAAGATGAACTTGATTCCAAATAACAAAACCTTACCTTGCCAGCTATCATTGCAAACACACAGCTTCTCGCCTGTCAGGTCACAGTACCCATGATCTGGACTGCCACAGTTGGCTTTACAATATGGAATATCACAGGCTTCTCCTTTCCAATACTTGTCACACTCACAGTACACCCGGCTTGGTATGGACACACTGGTTGTACACTTTCCATGTTCTGAGCAATTATTAGGACAAGAATTAATTCTGAAAAAATATGTAAAATAAGAGAAATTACAAGCCAAGAGTTCATGACAGTAGTTTTATCTGACAGTATTCCAACAGTATTTGTTAGATAAAGTACTTTTTTCCCTGAAAAATTTCTATGTAGTGATAAAACACAAGTTTAATTATGATTTTACAGGCAAGTGAGCTGAAAAGGTGTTCATCCAGGCCTACATACAAAGTCTGTGATGCAGTCAGGATCACAAACATCTTGTACTTTACCAAGAAGTATCAACATTAAGCAGAAGGACAGGCCTTGCCTGGACATATCACCATCTATTATTTCTTGTGTTCCAGTAAAAGCATTCTAGTCCGTCCCTTCAAATACTTATTATCTCTAGGAACATCCACATTGGAAGTGACTGAGCAGTAACCCTTAAACTCTCCACCATACAGTTAAAGGGTTTTCCTGAGTGGCTTTGGTCCATGCTATAAAACAGTATGTCTAACATTCAAGGGGAATAAAACTGGAAAAACCGAGCAAGGAAAAATGCAAGATGGCTAATATCCTGAAACTATGTACAGGCAGCACTTCATGCTTCGACACCTTAATAATAGAGCCACCTTAACCTTGCCTCCTTAACTTCATAGTTAGAGATGCAAAAAGAGGAAAGATTAGGCGGGAAGAAGTCTGTGACTGTTTTGGGAGTTAGCATTTCTGTGATACACCCTACTAAACACTGACATCACAGACAACTGGACTGCAAAATTATGCCAACTGGTTCCAGAAATGCAGGCAATTCCTTTGAGACGAGGAGGAATGGAGGACATTGAAGTATGTGGCTCCAAGAGCTTCCACAAACAGAATATGGATCTCAGGCAGTATGTGCCTGATGAAGTCCAAAAAGGATTTGAAATCTTTTTTGATGACTCACAGCAAAGAGTTGGGTTGAAACTCAGAATAAACTGCTACTACTTGCTCTTACCAAAGGAAGAAAGAACTGAAAAAGTTAGGGCCTTTGGCCAAATGTAGCTGTGGTAGGACAGTCAGGAGACATGTTTTCATTTCCTAAAGACTCACACCTCTAAGGAGTGATTGTGTTACAGTACAGAAGAAAAAAATCCATTTCTGAACTGCAAGTGTCCTGGGGGTTTTGCCCAGTACACCGATGGCATTAAAACCATTGATAGCATTAACTGCTGTATACCACAGCTGTAAGGAACCTCTCCCCCTGACTTCACAGGGAGAGTGTTCTGCAGGAAGGTGAACAGTTAAGTCTTTCCAGCAATAGAGATACCAGTTTAAAAATAGACATATTCCCACTCCAATGGGTTCGTTAAGGATCCAAATGGAATGAGAAAAACTGGATTGGCAGAGTTGGAAGCAGGTTGCCTGACTCCAAGGAACATAAAATTTACTCAGAGAGTTCTGAAGTAACTATTGTTATTTGCAACTGGCATGGCATTTTGGTAACAGATGCAGTGCTTCTGTCTTCCCTAAAATAAAGAAACACGAGTGACTTCATCAATATGAAGTCAAAGGTGAAGTCAAAAACTGCTTTGGGTTACCAATCCAAGAAAGAAAGAGGGTAACAGAAGCAGAGCGCAACAGATCAGTGACAGAAAAAA
>NW_009214485.1:0-12155 GCF_000690835.1 Fulmarus glacialis
CAACCCAAACTATTCTATGATTCTAAGACGGCAATGAGATGCTCTCCTTAATCTTCTCTTAGAAGAGACCTAGCTCTTCCAGTTTCTCCCCTTATACTGTGCTCCAGCCCCCTAACAATTATATTTTGATATCATTGATACTACCAAGTTCAGCAGTGTCACCATACCATCCTTGCTACCTGGTGTCTTTCTCTACTTACTGCTGCCACTGAGTAGCTTCATGAGGTTACCCATTTCTAGGATTTTTTCAGACATTATACAAAAAGCTACTGCATGGCTGCAGAATGCTTTCAACCAAAGTCAAGATGGATTCTAAATCAGGCTTGGATTTGAGCCTTATTTCTTTACCAGGATGTCATTTACTAGTTTCATCTTCCCAATACCTAACAGAATAAGAAAAGAACAGTTGACAGAAGCATGGGACCATGAAAACCATGTAGAAATATGACGTCTACAAGCAGCAGTAAAAGCTCATTCATTGTCACTTAACACGATCAGAGGACTATTATATGAAATGGAATTATGGAGGATGACAGCAAAACTCCTTGTATCTCCCAATTTGAGTTCAACTTTTCTCTGCAAGTACCAGCACTTCCCGCCCTGCCCCCCACCCCCCGCCCCTTAAAAATAAAATGCCTATTCCAGACCAAAATACAAAACCTCGTGAAGAAACCATCCACCTAGACTAGCAAAATGGAATTTCAGCCAGCTAAGTGTGAGAAATCACAGTACCGGCCCAAGGTCTAGCAGTTTTACTGACACAGCAATAGCTGTTGTTCTCCAGTGCCTGCTGGGTTTAGGGTGAGTATGCACAATAAGATGTTTTGATCTCACATTGCAGGGGCCAAGCACATGCCACACAAAGCAGCAGTAGGAACTAAAAACAAGCAGAGGGCAAGTTTGAGATCAGTCATTAGCTTGTATCTGAATAAGCTCTAAGTCCTATTCTGAATGGAAGGTGGTATATGTGAATGTATCACTAACTGCAGATGCCACTTATCTTTCTTCCCAGCTGCTCATCAGAGGGCCTAACCTTTCAGGGCTGCACATGTTCATTTTTCCTGACTCCTCACAAAGCGTCACAGCAATATTTTCCCTGCTTCCTTACTTTTTGCTGCTTTTGCCTTCTTATCCTCTCTCAGCTGAAGCTTGCATACATTGATGGGCTAAGATGGATCTGGCAGTAGACTGAGATTCCTCAAGCTAAGAAATCAAAGTGTTCTTTGTTTTCTCTGGAGCTATCTTCTTTGACCCTTTCTTTCAGTTAATTCAAAATTCTCATCAGCTTTGATTCCCTGCCTAAGTACAACCAGTTCTAGCTGCTTCCTCCCAGAAGCTCTGGGTCCTATGGATCTGCAATAATCTCTTTTAGAAGTGGGGGGAACTAGTATGACAATGAGGCAACAGAAGCAATGGCAGGGTAGGATCAGATGGGGTGGATGTCATAATACAGCTCTATTTTAGATGGTCATGCCTGGAAAAAGGCTCTCAAACCAGGGAATGGTCTTTTGACAGAAGACTGGGACCTGACTATGTCTAAAGAAGATGAACTCACGAAGCCATAAACCATACATTAAAACCGATCACACACTCATCCCTAGACTACAATTAGAGGCTGATTTTTTTTAACCATAAGAACTTTTTATCTTTCTAGTTCCAAGTCAGATCAGGACTAAAGAAAGCTTACTACTGAATACAGGCAGACAGGATTAGAGATCTTTTGAATCATGGTCTCACTGAAGTCATTTCCCCACAGCAAGCAAGGTAATTTATTTTGTATTTTAATCAATGCCAAGGAAGACAACTTTCTCAGATTTGAACATCAATTGACAATGGACCAGGAGTGAACACTCTAAGCAGAAGCCAATAATCAAAATGACCTTAATAGCTGATTTGGTTGCTTTTTAGAAAGCAACTGCACACTCTGCAGACTGGTAGGAGAAGGAAGCATAACTGCTGCCAGCACTGGAACAGGAATGCAGGTGTAATTAACAGATCATGGATTCCAGATCATGACAACTCCGTTGGAAAATTCCACCCAATTTCTGGGCCCTACATGCCCTGAGCTTCACAGAAAAGAACTTGAAAGTGATTTTACAAACTGGCAGTTGAGTTCTGGCAAAGCTAAGAAGATACTAGTGTGAGACATTCAGCAGATGATTTACAAATAAATGAAACGTGAATAATGTCTATTTTCAAAGGACACATTTTCACAGAATATGGATTACAGTATGTTCTCTGGAGTCCTGGTTCCACTCCTAACATTACAATGGTATACATAATATTTCCATAGAATTAGTTTATTCCCATACTCGCCTTCACATGAGATTTGTGGCATGAAAATAAAGATAGACATGTAGAGAAATACTTTTCCATGTCAGACTGTCAGCAGATCAAAGCAAAGACATTGAGAGAGTGTAAAGCTGTACTGAATGCAATTCAAAGTACTCACAATTATTTGCCCTTTTCTTGCTCTGAAAAAAAAAAATCTCAAGAAGCTTTTATTACTCTTCTAAAAAAAATATATATTAAAGAAATACAGTAATCTTAAGAATTAAGCAAATAGTACCACAAAAAAAGTTAATACATTATTATCTAAGCAATATACTTCAGAGTTACTAGTTTTGCCTCTGGTACTGTAAATATTGGATATTTCTTAGCTTAATAAAGCCATATATGCTATTGCTGGTCAAGTCTTCATACATCTTCGTAAATTCTCTAGAAAGGATTTCAATATTGTGAAGACTCGATGCTTAAAGTGGTAAATATGTTATATTTTGAGTTTTTATCCTCCTGATTTGAGACAGTCCTTTCACAAAATCAAAACATTTTTGTGTGTCAGTGTTTCAATACATGAATAGATGACTTTTTTATAAAGATTAGTCCTTTAAAGAAGTTATGAAGCTAGTAACATTGAGAAAAATATTTTAGCCTCTCTTTGGCTATGAAGAGTAATAATGTTAAAAATCAAACTTAAAATGTCAACACTTCAGTCTACACCAAAACCCAACAGTTCTAATTGCATTGGTGTCATTGAGCCAGGGTAATAAGTATATGTGCATTTACTGTATACTGTTGTATGTTTGTTGTGAACTAATCATAGTAAAATAAATCCAATACAGCAATGGAAAAGGTTGTGTTATGACTCGTAAATATTTATAAACCAGAAAAACAGTAAAGTTTGGTTTGATGTTCAGGAAGAAAAAAAGATTTATTTTTCGTGAATCCAATTCTTTAAGAGCTTCAGTGTGCAACATTTTTAATCTTTATATAAATGACCTTGATAAAATGAATAAATTGAGCAAGACTATCACCTAGTGGTCAAAGGGAGCAATATTTTATTTTTTCTTAGCTTTTCTATTTGATGGGGAAGTGTTTTGGAGGTTTTTTCCCTCCACTCTGTCAAATACTAAATCTGCAGAGTTATATTACATAAGCAGCAAATGAATATATTAAGAAACCCCATTGTGCCAATATTTTATGACTTGTAATTTATTTTTACCTCCAGCAGCTTTTTTAAGACATCTCAAATCTTGAAAGAGTCCTACTAAATTCTGGATTTCACTTAATTTTTTTTTTTTTCTGAAGCAAACCTAAATGCCTACCTTAAAAGCCTATTCCGACTTTTTCAAGAGTATGCAGTATTGATTTCAGACAACACTCCTTTGACCATGAGAAGTGGAATAGAAAACTGAGAAGATATTTCAGGTAGATAAAAAACCTAAACTGAAGGGGGAAAGTGAAATACAGTAGTTTCTAAAATAAGCAAAATACAAAAGGAAAAAATCAGTGTCAATTCTGCAGTGAAAATAGTTTGGGGTGTTTTGGGGGGTGTGGGGGATATATGTTTTATTTTTATTAAAAAAAAACCAAACAAAACAAAACACAAAACCAACAAACCAAAACAAAAAAACACACACACTTGAAGCTCTGCAATGCTATAGTATTAGTATTCCAAAGTCCATAGCAACTTCTGTAACAGCCCGGAGGATTATGGACTACACCAACACAGAACAAAAGCTGGTGCATGTCCTAAGGATCTTACTCTTTACACCTCCACATAGGTATTATACCATGGCGATTATACTAGAGTCTGTAGGATTACATTATCAAGGGCACAGAGGTTAGAGCTTCTGGGATTTAACTGGACAATCAGCACACTAATTTTTTGTCACGCTGGAAGAGAAAACAATTTTCCATCCTAGAGGCTTCCTCCTTGCTTTCAGGCAATTTTCTGTCTCAACTGAGACCAGGAAATAAAAGTGAAAGGATGTAATTTTTTCAGGAAGTATTGGTACTATTTCTCTTCAAACCATTTTGAAAAGTTATTCTAAGCTGACTTCAGTGGTTTTTAAACAAACAAAAAAAAAGTAATTTTTGGAACAGTAACAAAAAATAGCTTCAAGTTTGAACAGAAAAAGTAGTTGCTCCCTGTAGTCCAGGAGACTATCATGGAAAGATAGGGCACATTTGTACAGATATAGGACCTCAGCAGCACCATTACATGGCTTCTGATTCAGCCTTGGCTTGCACCCACCAGTTCTCAGCAAGGGCAAGGCAGTTGTGTACACCTGTCCCAACTGACTGGAGAAGAAAGCCAGGTTTTGAAGGTGCCCTTTCATAGCACTGAATGACAGTGTAGCTCTTGTGTTTTGCCTTCATAAAGCAAAATCTTTTATTCTCATTCCAGATTATTTTAGTTGGGAACAATACATACACAACCTGTTTAAACTGAACTACTAGTCTGCCACTACAGAGGACTAGGCCAAGGGTAGAAGACCATTTACTTGGATGAACATATCATTCCTTGGTTATAAAGCACCAGTAACATGGACATAACAAGACTAGAGAAAACAAGCAAGGAAGGAAACTCTTTGCTGCTGTTACAATTTGTTATGCCTCATAACTGCACTCAAAGGAATAGGATTTGACTCCCACCACCACTGAAAAAATAGTGCAAGCGATATTTCAAAAAAGTCTCCTTATTACCACCTACCAGATAAATTAATCTTAATGACATAAGACCTTATGAATACCAGAAGAAAAACTCACTAGTCTCTCAATCTGGAATTCTGAAGTAACAGACAACATCTATTTTAATTGCTTTTTTTTGTTTTCTGTGAGTATTTATTGTTAATTAACAAGAGGTACAAAAACTCTAGAAGAAACTAAACGCTCTGCTGCTAGAAGCTAGTTACAGTGTAACTCATTAAATTCATAGTTCAGGAACCTTCAAGACGTTCAACTTTATTGTGATGCAAGTTATTTTTTACTTCTTCATTCATTACAGATTAAGAGAGTAAGAACACTTCAATAGTTCCTATAGAATCATGCTTTTTGCTCAATCTAAAGAACCCTTAATGGACTTAAACATGACTTTTATTCAAAGCCAACTGGAACTTAAAAATGCTTCAAGACATTGCTAACCATCTACTACACCCGATTTGTTGTATCCTTTTACAAACATCAGTAAACCTATCCTAGCTCATGATTCTTGACAAAATATACATTTCTAAATCCAATCTAAGGTATCAGTTAAACTACCTCAACATAGTTCATGCATGTCCATGCTTGGGTGCTTAGGAGGTACCTAAGAATGTTGTCTCAGGGCTATGATTGGCCATTTTGTTCTTTCACCATAGTACAGCTATCATCTACAGTAAGGGTAAAGTGTGCTTTGAGAGGAGACAGAGCATTCTTGGGAGCCTACCCGAGATGTGAAACACACTACTCATTACAGAAAGTCTGCACTTTTACTTCTCCATCCAAATTGATTTTGCCACACTGCTGGCATACGCACATGACACTTCTACAAACTACTTAGATGCAATTTCCACTTGCTAGATGAGGGGATCATCCAACCTACCATCTTATTGCTTTTCTTGGGCTGGCATAGAAACAAAAAGCAGAGTTCACACAGCACACAAGTGTCAGAGTATTCAAAGGAGGGGGCTTTGTCCAGGAGGGGCATGAGAAGGGGGCTTTGAGGTGCAAATTCTAGCTCAAGTTATTCTGGGATGGTAAAAGCCACAGCTCCAGAAACCCACTGTTGGGACTGCATCCAAGTTTCTCAGCCCATGGGCAGTGATAAATCTGTTTTGTCCATGACACCATAGAATACATAGCAAGGAGTAACTTAACATTATATTACTACCAGAAATTATACAGGAGAAGTTGACCTGCAATAGTGGAGTCTTCTGTTTATTTGAAAAACAAAATAAAAATATTTTCCCTTCAATTTGACCTTTAACATTTTTTCCTCAAGTCCCCATCATTTTTTTTGTTTTGACTACTTCAAACAGGAGTTCAGTATTTCACCTCCAACCAGAAGGGCACTGCAGAACTCCCAAGGATACATGGAAGGTGACAAATCCTGTGCATACGGTGGCCGATTACAACTGATGACCCCAACCACAGCTCATGCATCAAAGTACAAACCCGATAAAGAACAGCATGTAAAGGATCCCTAGTGTAATACGGAACTCCACACAGAAAGAGTGCCAGAAGTCAAAGGCAAGTATCAACAGTTTCAAATACTGCTCTCATCTTTCAAACACACTTCTTTCTACACGGTGATGATAAATGATACACACTATCTGTTTCTCAATTGTCTAAAAGCAATTATCTGTTAGTTGCCAACAAATACCACCAACATCGAGAATTTGTATGTAAAAATATCTGTCTGTATCCAACTGATCACTACCACTGGGTCCTCCCCTTTCCCGTCATTATGTTACATGTATTAATGTTTTGTTGCTGGAATCAGAGTAAATTCAGAATAGTCACACAATGAATCTCAGTTCACATTAGTTAACATTTAACATCTCTCCTTTGTGTCCTGCACTAGAGCTTGTCACCAATCCTTGGCCTCCCTTCTCAACACTGAGATGCAGAAGAAAACCTACAAGGAACAGAGTGGGGAGAGAAAAAAAAAAAAGAAAAAGAAAAAGAAATAACACCCTACTATTTTCTACTCCTCTCTCAGTGACAAAAGAGTACACCCACTGTTCCCGCAGGTATGCATTTGTGCAGGGTGACTGGAAAGCAGCGGGGACATGAGTATATAAAGTGTTCATATGTGAATGGCACAAGATCAAATAAGAATACTTTTGGAGGTAAATTTAGTAGATTTCTTGGCAAGTCAGCAAGTTGTGTCATGTGAGTGAAGATGGTTAGTGACTTCCTATTTATAGCTTCAGTTATTTAGTATTTTGAAACATTTCATAGAAGGGATATCTAATCTTGACTAAAGAGAAAAGAACACAAAAACATCTGTCAGACAATAGTGGAACCATATGATTGTCTCATACTGGAGTAGGCAATCTGCAGCCTTGGAAAAACGAAAACTGAGAAATACAGCAAGACTAACTATCATTAATATCTGTAGGTTTACAAACATCAGTTAAAACGAGTATGTAATTTTTCTTTACCATGCCTTAACATCTTAAGTTCAAGTCACTCTTCTGATCTTGTTCCTTTCACTCATTTACAGGCAGCACAGTGGGGGAAAAAGGGCTGCCATGAATCTATTTCTCTTGAACTATTTGGGTCCATTAGATTGGACAATTGCCTTATAAATCTGCATCCTTGTGCAAAGTGCTTTCAGCACTATAGATTCAGATTTAACCAGCAAAGATGACCTTACAAATAAAGTTGAATTTATTCTAGGTCAATGAGTCACTTTTTATTTATGACTACTGTAAATACCTAACCCTCTTTCTTGAAGCACCTTTAAAATTAATTTGAAAGCGTTTTCTAAGTATTTGATCTAAAAGATCACCAGATTAGACCTTATAGTCTCTCACACAAAATTAAAACAAGGAAGCATTATCTTGTAATAGCTCTACTGAATAGGAAAAGATGACAGGAGCTTTTAACTCTTGGCTTACCACAATGTCAGGCTAGATTTGACTTTCAGTGTTTTTGTTGTTGGATTTAGGATTTATGTTAACTAGTTCTATGGGATATTCCTGAGAGCAGAAATTTTAACACCATAACTGTAAGTTCACTTGTGATTCTGATTTTCAAAGATGATGACAAAGTCTCAATGTGAGCAGGAGAGTAATACTTGTTCCAAACGTTCCATACCTCCACTACCCACAACCAAACTGCCTCAGGAACCAGTGGCAGTTCATCTATGGTGGCAGATAACTCAGTGCTATGTAATTTATCATCTTTGAAATGTTTTGCAGCTCCTATTGAGCTCTGTTCTGCCAAGAGTGCTACTAGTATATGGCCTGACTCATAGCTAGCATGGGTATATGTCTGTGCTATAACGCTGTTGTACTCCTGCTGGTCTCCAGACGGATCCTGAAACAGGTGCTACTGCTCTGAAAACCTGCCACAAGATACTTTGCCACAGTAAGACACTGACTACGAATGGACACGTTATTCATGACAGGAAACGAAAGAGAATCACAGTGCACCAATTGATTCCTATACCTCTTTTTACTATTGCCATTCTCATTTCAAGGATTTTGTGGTGTCTCAGTCCTGCACAAAATGCATATTCAGATCCGTCACATTTCACAGCCATCACCAATTACTGATCTTGTTTTTCCAAGTTTACAACTGTTTTCTGCAGTATCAAATATGTTTGAGAGAAAATCTGGCTGGCTTGCCTTGTCCCAGGGAGGACTAACCTTTCCTTAAATTCAGCCCATGTTTACGCCCACTGAGTAACATTTTAACATAACTATTATTCATAGTAATTTCTTTATTTTTATCATGACTTAACGAGTTGCATCTAGAAATATAAACAGCAGGTCACGACTGTGCTGTGTAGCCAATTTTATATTGATGTTTCAGATATAAAAGTCTAAGCTGAGCTTCACTGTAAAATTGAGTTCCTGTTCTTCTCTGATACCATCTGTGATCATATCCGCAGGTGTTAATTGCTCTTTTGATAATACCAAAACTAACTGTATTAAGGCTAACACTGGGAATGTGGACTACTGTAACTTATTACCAAGGTCCCAAAGTATAAAGAGATTCCTTGTCCCCTTTTACTCCTCCAAATAAGATGGTTTAACATCAGCACAGTGTCCAATTCCCTGAAGACGTTATTAACTCAGACCTGCAGTGTTAAATAAGTCAGATACCAGATCAGACAGAATTAGAATAGACAAATTCATCACTGAAGGATGCATTGTACAATATCCAGTTCAACCTAGCTACATTTGTATTACTGTTAGAATTTAGAGAAAAGTTTCAGTCTTTAATGACAAATTGACTTTTTTTTCTTCACATGCCAGAGGTTAGCTGACAAATGTACTGACTGTTGGAACCAGTAGAATAAGGAAAAAAAAAATTGCTGCACATTATTAGCATGTTAGACTGCTTGGTAGTTTGAGATTCACAAGGCTTTTTTTTTTTTTTTTTAAATAAAATACATTGAAACACACTTGCAAATTTGAGCCATTTAGAACCTTGCTGCTTTGTCTGTATTTCAACTTAATTATTTAAATTGCATGTTAGCTTGTGCTACTACATTTTTGAACAGAAATATTTCAACACCTTCCAGGAAAATTTTGACTCATCAAGTATGCTTATCTCCCAACTCTTCAGACCTGACCATTGCATTGTCTAATGGATCTAGGTCTGTTCCAGATCTAAAGCTGTAACAGTCTTTTCATTCACCCAGATCCTTTACTCTAGGCATTAAAAGTCATTTTATAAGACTTACTTTCAATTAAGATAGCACAATTAACCATGATACTTTTAGTTAACAGGGTGAAAAAGAGACATGGAGCAATATCCACAACAAGCCAAGCCCAAACCTCCCCAAGAATAAGTGTAACTGTCTCCCTCAAATGTCATACATATTTTAAAAACAAACAGAAAACCCTCAGAAAAATTGACTACACACTCAAATATATAGGACCATAAAATAGTTGAGGTTGGACAGGGCACCTGGAGTCCCACCCCAATCTCAGAGTAGGGGGCAGCTGCAACAGGTTGCTCAGGGTGGGGTCCTGTTGATTTTGAACATCGCAACAACGGAGATGCCACAACCCCTCTGGACTGCCTCTGCCAGTGATCGATCACCCTTACAGTAAAAGAGGTCTTTCCTTTGTTTACATGGAATTTCTTGTATTTAAATTTGTGCCCATTGCCTCTTGTGCTGCAACTGGATACCACTGAGAAGAGTCCAGCTCTGTCCTCCCTGTACATAAAACTAATCAAGTTTGAGGCAGAAATCATACCTGTCACTGATGGTATCAGATTTTTTTTCAAAGCAAAACCTCCCACAAATTTGGTAGGATAGTAACAACTCTTCATGTTAAAAGAACAGCTGTGCAGAAGAGAAGTCCAGGTCATGAAGATTTCATTATTTTGTATGAAGGAAAAGGTCAAGGGAATTTTTTTTCCCCACAGTAAGTGAATTTTTAACATTTAAAATTTCACTATGATAAATAACACAATTTAAAGCTTTCACTCTCCAACAAAAGAAAAAAGTTGTTTTACTGTTTCTCCTCATTGAAATATTTCCCTCTCTACAAAATAAAATTTCAGTAAAATCGACAGGATTTTGTCAAGTGCTGAAATTTTATCATAACTTCAAAAGCCACATATGTTGAAAAACAGGATTTTTCAACCACCTTCCAAACAACAGGAAACTACACAGCAAGCAGCTGGGCATCACCCACCTCCCACTCTGTAGCAGAAGATGACAGCACATTCAAAATTAACTTTGCTTGTACCCAGCATCCAAATACCATTATCAAGCAAATACGAGATCTTTGGTGTACTGTGTGCATTGACTCAAAATAATGAATCAAAGTCTCCCTCAGAATCAAAACAACTGTTTCTCTTGGCTAAATTCTGCAACAATTCTCACTAAAAATCTGTTTTAACTATGTTGCGTCAGACTTAAGAGGTAAGATATATGAATGTGCATTGCTATCTCTAAAGCATTCCAGAAAGGCAACAAAGAATCCAAATCTATCCGTGTTTGGCTCTATCTCTAAAAGCCATAGGACTTGGACAGAAGGTTGTAATACAAGGTTAAAGTTAACCAATATTGATGAGATGCAGTGTAATGTGAGGTCTGCTACGGGTAGAATTACAGAAGAGTGCAATTTCATCCTTATTGTTTTTGGGAAAAACAACATGCAGGTGTTGAGATTCATAAATAATCTAGTTCTACATTTTTATTGTCCTCCTTGTCTTCCTTCTGGCTTCAGAAATTGATGCAGATTTCTTAGGCCTGGCTCAAATTTTATTAAAGATGATAAAACAGTACAGAGTTTGCACAGCCTTGAGAAGGCAATGACATAAGAAGCGGGATTTGTTTTACATGCATTTGTATGGATGGATTGGACCCAACAAATGAATTAGCTCAATCCAGCTCTTCACAACTAGCACAAGATCTTGTTTTGGATTAATTTTCAGGCAGTAGAACTGTTTTCACTCAGCAGATGAAGTGTTTTGGAATGAGTTTGAATGAGATAGTTAAGAACATCACATCTAATCTTTTTTTAAATTGCACATATTTAAATCGTCACAGCCAAAAGAGCCTTGTTCACATTCTGCTTTCAACCACACTAGAAAAAAAAAAAACAAAGGAAAAATACCATAAAAACCTTATCTGCTCTGTAATCTTTTGGGAACTGAATAATAATAATAATAATAATGCTTAACAGTGATATAGCACTTTACCTCTTCAAAGCACTGCACAATCATTAACTGAAAAATCATCTGACAACAATAACTCATCTACCTCACGTCTGCCATTGGTGCTGCACTCCAAATGCTCTTCATTCAGTCCTGCTGAGAGCGCTGTTGCAAAGAGGACACTGCTTAGTGCATCCAACACCAGCTTTCTTACTTTCTTTCTCAAGTTTAACTGGTACGCTTCCTGGATGAAGCAAAACGTGCCTCAGAGGGCAATATCAGTGGAAAGCACCCTAGTAAGAAAGATCACAGGTGACAAATGATTTGTCACTGATGCTCTAGCATTCAGGAGGATGCTGAATGGTCAGCTCACATGACAGTAGCTGTGGTCCACATTCAGTTTATGACTAATGTTCACTTTTTCCAGAAGTAAAATAATGGATTTTGCTATTTTAAAATAAAACAAAAACCCACAGAAGTCTTCAACTTCCAGCTAAACACAGTTTTATTGACTAACTAGGAAATACTTCTGTATTGGG
>NW_009214486.1:0-316 GCF_000690835.1 Fulmarus glacialis
TAAATATATTTTATAAAATGTATAATATGATATAAAATGTACATTTAAAAATAAATAAAACTTAATGCTTCGGTAGTCTGCCTGAGCACCTGGGCATGCCCCCCAGATGCATGCTCTCTGTGCCAGCTCTAGCAGGGCTGTAAGTACACTGCTGCACTGGAGGAAAACCTGCCTGTTCCAGGTGAACGGCACTTGAGCCAGGGGCAACATAATTTTAAAAAGTATATAGGGCACATTGTGCGGATGGCCCTCTGAGCAAACAGAGCGGGCACAGCCTCCAGCAAGCCTTGCTTCGTCAGATTTGGCGGCTTCCCAA
>NW_009214486.1:328-2464 GCF_000690835.1 Fulmarus glacialis
GAGGAGCAGGAGGCTGCTCGCTGGCCCGACACCTCGCTCTGACCACCAGATGTGGAGGGGGACAGAGAGGGACACAAGAGGGGTGCAGAAGGATGCAGAGAGATCCAGAGGGATGCAGAGGGATGCAGGCATAGGCAGGAGGAGGCGGGTGCTTACAGGAAGCAGACGCAGCATGGGCACCCCTCAAGGGAAAAGGGACGCCCCGCTGGCACAGAGCAATGTGACATCTGGAGCTGCCACTGGCCAAAGCTTGCTTCTAGTGCGTGGTGAGAGCTTACACCCTGCAGAGAGGGCAGGGAGGACCTATTGCGCAGGTGAGATGCTCACACACAGTATAAGAAGGAAAACTTAGTTTACTAATCTGTGCCCCCATTAACCAGCAGAGCCAGGCTGTGGCATTTGCCTGCAGGACGTATAGGGAAGAACGCATAAAGAAAGCCTGAAGAAATGGGGTTAATCAGTTTCATGAAGAATAGGGAAGTGTAGTAGCCTCCTGCAGGAGTGAGGTCTGGAAGGAGGAACAGCCCCCCATGATCAGCTGCACTTCTCTGGATCACCGCTCCTACGGGGGAGAGCAGCTGCCGCCGCCCCAGCACGTAGGGAAGCCATTAGCAGCATTACCTCATCCCACGGGAGTGACTCAGATCAGCAGTATCACCTCTGCATGCCAAACGTATCAGGTCAA
Organism: Fulmarus glacialis; assembly: GCF_000690835.1. Lineage (NCBI taxonomy): Eukaryota > Metazoa > Chordata > Aves > Procellariiformes > Procellariidae > Fulmarus > Fulmarus glacialis. Next base: position 1,014 of record NW_009214486.1, read on the forward strand.
TAAAATTATTTCAAAGTACTGAGGAAGCCGGTTTAGTATGTAAGAATCCCTCAAGGGAAAAGGAACGGACACAATCTGTGGGGAAAAGCACATCATTGTACATTCCTGTACATCATCCATCCATGCAGTAACACGCAGAGGTGATCGACATCCATCAGTTGTGATGCTCTTCCTTCTCTCCCAGAAGAGTGCGGCATGTTCATGCTTCAGATGTGTATCTATCTTCCCCATCCCTGCTGTGCGCTGTTACCAATGAAGACAGGGTCAAAGAAGTCCATCTGACTTTGGAGCAGAAAGGGACACACTCCTAAGGACTTGTAAAGCTTGTTGCACAATGTTGAGTCAGTCCCTGAAAAAATTGCAGCTAAAGAAAGAGCCTGTATTGCACAGTAAATATTCATCATCACATTTACAGATCAGCTCTCACACAGCAAGGCCTTTGGGCTCTATTTGCAGATTTATGGGGTTTTAAGCTTGCTGGAGGCTGAGAAAGAGGAGCAAGTCTGATCACAGAAACGATTCTGGTCTGGATGCAAGCTGGAATGGTATCTTCTTGTATGGGAAACTACTCTGTAGCTATCACACAAAAAATGTGGAACTGTGCTTTGGGAGTGACGCAAGGAATACGCTCCAGCTTGCCTCATCTTCTATGGCTTCAGGTGAGAGAAAACTGTGTCAGGAGAGAGACAAAACCCAAGCCTGATCCCACCCTGACTTTATATGTCAGCACCCCACTGAGCTGTGATCCATGCGCATGGCACCGTTTCTAAGCTGGGGTCATCTCCACGCAGGTACTGTGTGTTGTCCTCCACCAAAGAAAGCAGAAGGGGATTTTGGTGCACTTTCTTACGGAGAAAGCGGGATTCAGGTTTTAACATTTTTTACATATAGTAAGGCACTGGCTCTGTGACAGTAAAATTTAATACACTTTTCCTTAAAAAAAAATACAGCTCTCCTTTTCAATGATGGGCATCATCTTATCTCCGATTTAAACCTACCAGAACCCTAGGATGCAGAAGGCAGATTTCTGATCTCAGATTCCAGCTGTTGAACCTTCATATAACCAAGTTGGGAGGCAGAAGCTATTTCCTGGTTCATCTTTACTCACAGTGTTTTCAGTGGCTTTAAAAGACATTTTGCACTTCTTTCTAACCTAGACTTTCAAAGGTTTGCATACACTAAAGCAAAACCACAGGATTTAATTTTCTTGACAGAATAAAACCAGGAATGCGTATATTTAATAATCACATGAAGAGTATCCCTTTTATTTCAATTTGCCTTTAAACAGAATAAAAAGGCATCAACTTGGCTGAAATGCAAGCATTACCAACAGCCAACAGCAGGCTCTCCTCACTGCTCTGTCCCCCAGGCAGGTCACTGCCGATGGCATGGTGCACGGCACCCTGCCGGCCGGGGGAGATTTCATAGAGTCATAGAATCATAGACTCATT
>NW_009214487.1:0-7264 GCF_000690835.1 Fulmarus glacialis
TAAATATAAATATAAAGTCATGATTATACTGGCAAGATTCTTCTTCCACAAATTGTCTCGCAACTGTCTTTCGCAATACCTGATTTTAAATTAACATTTTAAATTAAACTTTAAATTAAGCTTGAGAACTACTTTTTTCTAACTAGCCATGCCGTAAGTCAGAGTTCTTCACTGCACTACTCAATCACAAAATTTTTTTTATAGCTTGCAAATCAAATTAATGATGAATGGATCAACAGTCAATGATTTCTAGATCTGGCAGTTCAAAATAAATTTGAACATTATGAACAAGAAAGAGGATGATTAAAATAAAGCCGTTTTAAGCGTCTCTACCTTAAACATACCACAATTAGAAATGTAAAATCTTCCTTATAATTTTGGGATGCTGATTTTTTAATTAGAAAAGTACTTCCTTTTAACCTTGTGCAAGATAAGACACCAGGTGCTGAATTTGTCACAAGATCGTTAGCATTATCTTTTACTGGTCCAGTAAAATGGACTGGAAATCACCTGGAATACTTTTCCATTGTTGATCTCATCGTAACACAAGACTACACTAGCAGACTATCTTTCTCCAGAGGATCCAAAAGCACATTGAAAATATTCTAAAAGCTCCCCCCAAACTCACCAGGTAATTAAAGCAATACAGATGCCCATTGAGTGACTACACCATGAATTAATAACAGAGGGAACATAATATTGACTTTGTTTCCTGTTTTGACTGTCAAATAGTCCCACACTGGAAGATGTTGCTCTGTAGGCTCACATAAAAACCCAAGCTGTCTCATTTTAATGTCACAAGTTGTTAGAAGACTTACCACTGGATCATATTCCCAAAGCTGATTTCCTTTTAGATGGTGGCACTTGAGCATCGTTACTGGGCCATTAAGTTTGGATACATCTAAACACAAATCATCTGTTCGAATTTCTTTGTTGGCAGTGTATGAGAAAACCTAGACAGAAAAAGAATGAGAGGAACTGGAAAAAAAGTTCAACTAAAAGATTCCTGGGGCGGGTGGAAGGGGAAACATTTGTGCATTACTTCATTAATATTCACTAATTTTTTTTTTCTTTTCCCTTCAGCATGTAGAGAAAGATTTTGTGGGCGGGGGGGGGGAATTTATATAAACACTGTATGAACAAGCTCTTCAGTCAAAATTGACTTTTTTTTGAATTACAGACTGCTTCCTGCATAGAAACAGGAGGATCCCCAACACAGGTAATCCCTGTACATTGGAAAATAATTCATTAAGAATTATTAACAAAGTAGAACAAAAAAACAGATGTCAAATAAATTCCAGAACTGACACCCAGAAAAATGTACATTAAAAACAGCATTTCAGGTACAAGGATGTTTTTTTTTAAACTAACAATGCAAATCAGGAGGTCTAACCAGAAGACAGTTCCAGAGAACCTACAGGAGATGAAGTCTAGCTTATAGCTGTTTCCTCCCCCCCCACTTCATTTTTGACTTGAAAGTTCATCTAAAACCTATTGCAATCAGGCCTCAAAAAACCTACAAAAGACAAACCACCACCAAATCTTCTCATGCATTTACTCTTACAGGCATCTTCTTCAATGAGGGTTTCCTTAACTTTACAACTTAAGTATATTTTAAAGATAACTACTGAAAGAATCAAAGAATTGTCCTGATGAGAAGTAGTGCTCCAAATAATTCAGTACATTAAGATCATTTTTTAAAAAATTGTCACCTGATTGCCACCCATTCCATGACAGTTAAAGATTCCAACTTTCTCGTTTTCTTTTCTTGCCATGTTATCCAGACATTGATTCGTCTCCACGTTTCTTATCTGGGAGTGAAAAAGAGCACATCACCAAAAGTTGATATTTTTAGGAGAGAACTAGGTCCATATCAAACCACACTGGCCCCAGTTCTCTCTATACACCAGAGGTTATGTGAATGAAATGTAAAATATAAGAACCGTACTACAATCAAAGACCACTGTCCAAGACTCAAACTCCCAAGCAAATGTTCAAGCTACCACGTTACAGAACCATGTTTGTTTCTTTGCTTTCTTTTGGGGATCTTTCCATCTTGGGGACTTTTTTGCTCAAAGACTCATCTACAATAGAATGGACCCAATTGAGTCTCCAGCCCAAAACCTTCCAAAGTTTTAAAGCACTCTCCTAGGCATGGTGGGTTTAATTCCATTTGAAATCACGGGTGACTGGGTTCAGTTTCCTCACTTCTTGAGTTATAGCTTTAATCCCTGTATTACTATATAGTAAGCAGCCATGAATATCAAGTCTCCTGAGAGTCATGCAGCAGCACAAATGCCTGCTCCGTTTTGTTAAAAGCATTTTTTTAAAAAACAAACAGTACAAAATCACCCTACAACAGGCTCAGTATTTGGCTCAACGTGACTTGTAGGGGAGAGTAGGTGCCTACTTAGTTAGGACAGCATCACCTGTACTACCTCTACAGTCACTTAAAAAACTTCAAAGAAAAAACAGAGAAATGCCCAGCACGGCTTAGGGATCACTGAAATTTGCTGGTCACTGATGAGGGTTTCTGGGGGTAAAGTTCAGAGCAGTTTTTAGGCAAAGTCCTTGTTTGACCTGGTCTAGTTTTTTAGCAAAACTCTGCTCATACTCTACATAGAGAACATTATACAGAAAGTTATCCATAACTATACATCTCTGAAGGAACATTTCTAAAGACCCTCTATGTGACAATTAGTACTGTAGTAAAAAAGGGAAAACATTCAAATTACAGTACTGTATACCAAAGTTCAGTTTTCTGCCCCACTGAGAAGCCAGATGTATCATTTTACAGATGACAGGAACACAGGTGCAAGATACTTGAACTTTGCTGGAGATAACTTGTTTGCACTACTCAGTTCAACATACAAACAACTTACTGCGCAACATACATTACATAGAGTAGATAAATACATAGGATAAAATCTTACCTCTCCCAGAGAAAAGTAATGGCGTGGAATTTGGGAATCAGGATAAACATTCTCCAGGTACCAGGAGAAAGGCTTGCACTGCAGCTTGCGTCTTAGTCCAAGGCGTGATGATATGTCCCCATAATCAACTTTAGTAACTCCTGTAGAAACAAAGTTTTATTCAATGGCTGCTAATAAACGTTACATAATTCCACTTAACACAAAAATCATCAGTACAATACACTGCTTGCACAAAATACTTTCTCTTTAGAAAGTCATCTCTACACAAAGAAATGTTTTGGTTTTTTTTTTAATATAGCATTACGCTGTTTATATTCTCGGAGAGGACACGTCAGTCACTACCTGTGACTTCTTTTTCCAGATAATTATACAAAAGATGGAATCACTACATCTGTGCTACACATGACAATTTCTTACCTGTGGTTTGTGGAACAATTTGAATGCAGTTGCTTACTAAGTTATCAGAGGAGAAATGCTGAAACCATTATAGTCATTAATGCCATTCTATCCCCAATGGCAACTGGGGTGCATATCTATGCAGCATAACATAGCAGTCTCCTTCTGTGGAGCAAGGAGAATTCCATTTTAATTTAATTCTGTAAGCCAGGTACCACCTGCTGGACCCTTTATCATCTATCTAACTGCACAAAGAAACAGTCAGAAAGCAGCCTTCATACAGGGAACTAATCCTTTAATAATTCAGTATTTGTTCAATATAACTGCAGCATTTGCAGGAAGTACGTTCACCATTAGGACTGTTACCATTTTTTGGGGGGTATTTTGCATGGCTTTTTGCTCCTTTGCTCCTCGTTTATCAAAGTGCTTATTGTTCCTGTATCTTCCCACTCCTTTATGGTTGTTTTAATTCCTTCTGAAAATTAATTTGTGCAAGTCCCATCTGCAGATGGGTTGAGGAAGGTGTGCATGATCAGTAGATATTTTTGCCTCACCAGATTTAAGCACTATTGTAATTAATATTCTAATAATATTAATTAATTAAGGGTAGGATAATCTCTAGTTTTCAGGCATCATGTTCTTTTTGTATTTTCCATATTACACTCCATACCACACAGGCCAAAAGTAATACACTACAAAAAAACCCAAACCAAACAAAAACCCAAACCAAAAAAGAACAAAACCAAGTCCTAGCAATTTAAATTCTCCTCACAGACCACAAATATGGCTCAATTGGCCACCACACTATAGACCTTCAGCTGCACACATTTTTCAGAAATCCCTCCACTTAGAGGACTGTGAATTACCTCTAAAATCGTTGACCTTTTGGAACAGTTTGAGACATTTCTAAGTTGGCATAGGGTGTTATTAAATCGACCTGCCAGCAGATGGTGTATTTCTACTCAGTTAAGACAGACAGCTGCATAATTTCAGCCAAATGTTTGTAAATATCAATAAAAACATTATTAATTTCAATATTCCAGAAAGAAAAAATGCTAGCCAGGCCTTTAGGCTTTTTTTTTTTTTTTGCCTTTTTTTGCCTTTTTTTTTCTTTAAAAAAACAAAACCAAAACCAAAATACTAAAGACTTTTTAACAAAGATGCTGGAGAACTATACTGCTACATGAATGAAAGCAAAGGAAAGCTTGTTTTTTAATGAAATTTTGAACAGTGAATGAAATTTTAAAATATCTTGGAATATGATCCCAGAAAACTTCAGCTTGGGCTTTCCAGTCACAAAAGAAATCCCAAACCCCAAAAACACAAGACAAACAAACTCCCCAAACACTGCCATATCTTCACCAAAGCAAATATTTGCTCTACACCAAAAGGAGCGCTCTCTCAAAAGATGATGAAGTAAGAGCAGAAAAACTGTACCAACCACAGCTAAGCATGGAGTTCTTCATTTTTCAGTGATGAAAAAGCAGCTGGTGGATGAAACAGTTATCATGCCATCCTCACAACTACCTTACAATACTCAAAACTCATTCATCACAGTTTACCACACTGACCTTCAGAAAACAACACTGTTAAGGCTTTGTAACATCACTGAATGGCAATAAGAATTAAAGTCACAACCATGAAGAATTAAATGTAAAGTGATACTTAATAGCATACAAGCATGCTGTTTCTTAAAGCAGTTTTAAATGTCACCATGTAGAAAGAAAGGTGCCAGCTGATTTTCCCTCTGTTACAACGACATAAAAGGTGTGTATTATATTCCATTTAGGCATTTTTAGTCTGAAAGATTTTTTAAAAATCCTCTCTGAAGTTAGGTCTGCACCAAACCATATACCAGCACAGAGACTACAGTTAGCATCAGGTTAGCAGGTGGACTGAATAGTAGAACCGGTTTAGTTGCCTTAGGGGTGTCCTCTAACAAGGCTGAGTTACTGTTTCCTAGGTTTCTGGTACCTTACCTATATTACTCAAAACTAGCTTGAGTGTTTCTATACATTTGTACTATACAGTGCAGCAGCAGTTACTTATGGGTAACAGTTCTTCTGGGGAAAAAAATGGAAGCAAACTAGGAAAACTGCAAAATATAAAGCATAAGCATAAAAATTAAGTACATGTCTAAATCATTATTTCCTGCACAGACCGGTAAAAACTATATACACACAACAGTAACATATATATTCCAGTGCTTTTGCACTTGTTTTTAAAAGCTCGGCTAAAAAAACCAAAACAAAAAACAAACTACAAAACAAGAATTAGATGAATTTTTCCTCCCAGGAGACAATTATGCCAGGCTTTACAGGTATGTGCATCACAAGGAAGACAATCATGTCCACTAGTTGTTCTTTCAAATATTTGGGCTTGGTTCATTAAAAAAAAAAAAAAAAAAATTAAAAAAATCAGAAATAGTATTTAACAGTACTTGCTACTGTTGTCTTTACTTGACCATGCAATATATATATTTCTGGCCCCCGCCCCCAACCCCAATTACATTAAAAGCCTAGACCTCTCTGATGATTCTATTTGTCACACAGCTTGCTGTTTGCTGTGGGACAATCACATGCTTTTTTCCCCACACATATGCTTAAAGATGTACTCAGAAATAAATACTGATAAGGCAGAAAACCCAACATCAAATCATCCAATCACACCATCACCAGTCCTTTTGTACAAATAAAAGATTCATCTCAGCACTTGCTTGTGCTGTCACTATTCTTGAAGTTTGGTATGCAGTACCAGACTACTCTGATCAGTAATATATAATGGTCTTTCTTATACCTTTACAAAAACATACATATAATGATGTCTATCAGTAGAATACTCCTTCTCCAGTTTAATTTTCTTTGCCACCTTATATTTTAGCTTCCTATCAGCCGTATTGCAACAGTTCTGCCATCCTCAAAATTTCGAAAGAGATGAAGATTTGCTTGCCAGGTTCAATGTGTGGCAATATATTTATGCTAAACTGCTTTGAAAAAACAAAGCAGCATGATGTTTTCATCACGATTATAAATTGCTCAATCATTATCAAAAGAACACTATGAAAACTGTTTCATCTAAAACTAGTCTTCTGTTAAAAAAATCATAGAACTTGTTTTTATTTAGTATTATGAAACTCGATAAGCAATAATCATTTTAAACCAATTTGAATAGCTACATTATTTGCATTCCCAATTAATGCTAATAGGGAATACTAGCTGAAAAAAAGAACACATGGACTCGCTCGCTACATATTTCGAACAGGGGCTTAGCTACATTGCAAGATGTGGCTCAGCCCGTCCTCTGTCCTCCTTATCAACCATAAATAAAAATGTTATCCATTTCCAGTCTGTACATGCTGAACCTTGACTTACCGTGCTTGGCTGAAGACAAGTGCATGCAGCAATTAGAAACTAGGCCTACTAATCCAGTTTTCAGGATAACATGTCTATGTCTCTGTCTAGACAGCTCTTGCTCAGGTAATTCTGCAATGCTGTCTTTTCAGGCCTTCTGCCTGTCCACTTAGCCCCAGTGCAACAGAAGATACCTTCTGGGGCAAACTTTTGGTCAAGAGTAAAATTAACTTCCACACAAGCCACCCAAGCTTATTGAAGCTGCTTTTTGGGATGCCTTCACCTCACCAGCTGGGACGTGAGAGGCTGCGGGAATGGCAAGCACGCACGCCGGACAAGGAACACGGGGGTGCACGTAGGAGCTGGAACCGAGACTCACATGTAGCATGGGGAAACCACACGGTATGAAAGTATCCATGCTTCACCTTTAGATTAAGGATATGAACAAATTCTACAGCTGTCAGTTTATCATTAATTAGTAGTTAGGAGAAGGTTAGGGGGAGGTAGCTGTGGTAAGCCAGCCTAATGCTTTGCAGCTGGTGCTGTGGAAAGGGGCAGCTTTCCCTTGCTCAACTTCGGATTCCT
>NW_009214487.1:7295-11925 GCF_000690835.1 Fulmarus glacialis
ACACAGGTGTGCCTACTTAACCAGTAGTGAGCCAGCCCACAGGGCAAATAAACCTGACAAGTTCAGCAAGTCGAATCAGTTAACAACAAGTGAGGGGAGGTGAAGCTCTATCACCTGCCATGAAAAGCAAGGCACTCTCCGCACAGCAAGCTGTTAGACTGACATGGCCATCTCGTGAAGCCTCGCCTTGGACAGTCCAGTCCTAGCATTTTAGACTGGAGAAAGCGATGAAAGGCCAACACTAGAAATCATAAAGAAGTGGCAGAGTCCACAGAACAGGCTGACCAGCGCCAGGAATCAGACTATTCACCTGCACATACTGGATGCGTTTTCTGAAAACCTAAGAGGAAATGGCCTGGGAAACAGCGCCCTGCTGTAACACATGACTGTGAGGAAAACAGTTGGCTAATGAGAAAAGACTACAGCTAGTGCCATTACTGCCATGGATAGCTGTTGCATGCAGCTATTTTGGCTGAGCAGCAGCTGCTGCGACACTTTTCTGCCCAACCTCCATCTGTACCTGACCGCTTCTAAGCAGAGAGATGGCTTTTAAAATGCATGAAAGCTTAAAACAGACAAGTAACAATTTCTACTAGGCTGCACTTATTAAAGAAAAAAGGATTATAGGCTTCCTTTTCAAGAGGGCAGCTTTCATTTAACTACATTGCATCAATAGTAAAAGTCTCTTGAGTTCCTCTCATTCAAGCAGTAAGCCTTTTTTTTCCAGACAACACAGATTACACGAAGTGGGAAAGCTACCTGAGAATCTTAGGTCTGCTTTCCTGGACCAATCCCTCTGTGATTCACTATCTTAGGAGAGGAGAAGAGAAAGGATATAAAGAAGGAAACGAATTTGTTGTTAGCTAGGCTCAATGATGCCTGTCAGTATATTACCTCCTTCAAAATCCAATTTTCTCATCCATGTCAACTAACGAGAAAAAAACCTGGGTGCACAGAGGACTGCCTGTTTTCCTTGCGCGTCTGCACCCAGGCTTGCAAACCAGCATCAGCTTAAAAATCCTCACCTCACTCCTTGCAAGAACTTGTGACACTGTCACAGTAATATTGAAAGTACACATTGTACTAGCAAAGAGTTTCACAGGCTGCATACTGTACTCTGGCAGAGGGTCACTACATCATCATTCTGCAAGAACTAAACATTTAAATTTTTATATTAGAAGGATACCTGGAAAAGCAGAGTATGGCTAAATGAGCCAGCGTAGCAGAGATTCACTGAGTTCCTAAGACAACTATTGGCCAGAAAGACTTACTGAAATTTACACTGATGTTATTTGCTCTCAACAGGTCTGCAACATTCAGATAAGATTGGAGATACCAGAATAACAACAGTAAGGTGTTTGTGAAATTCCCAAAATAGCAATCCTTTCTAGTTAATACCTACTGCCTCTCACAAGTTACATGGATTTGAGGAGTGAGAGGCATGAGCAGCACTGAGTACGTTTATGTGTTCATTCTCTAAACAATAGGTATTGTATCACAGCTAAGAATGAACCTCGGTACTAACCACTCTTTTCACAGCCCCAGGCAACAAACCAATTTCAGAATAACCCAACTTATTCAGGTACTATATGATCCTATTCTTGAAACACTTGGAAATTTTAATATCAAACTTTAGTGCAATGTCAATACAGATATGGGTACACAGACGACACTGTGTGCCAGTCAGCAGGTGCAGATGCTCTAATAGGAGCTTGGCAAGAACACATCCCTATCCAAAGATCATTCAGGCTATTAGCATACAAACTATGCAGACATGCATCTTTTGAAAGGAAACAAAATACACAGTGCAGTTATAGATAAGTGCTTAAGTTATCCATTTCAAATTTCAAAATTTTTACTGTATTCCGTTTTAAATTAAATTATTTCATTCCTTTTCTCCAACAGGAGAATGCATGCATATTCCACAATACTGCAAAGCTATGAAAGAAAGTTCTATCAGAACAACAAGCCTGCAAAATTCAAACAGTATAACTCCTTTTGTAGGTTACCACATGAAACGGAAGGGATATAGAGATTGTATATGAAGTAACAGAGCCTTATCATGGTGTTCAGTAATTTACATTTAAGAATTAGGTTATTTTTATACTTAGGTGTTCCAGCTACTTAGTACATTTCAAAATCTAGCTTGACATGGATGCATAAAAGCAAACTTAACCAAAAGTGATTGCACCTATTTATATACCACTTTTCTGAATGATATATCTATATATGTCGTGTTCGAATTCATAACGCTTCATGAACAACAACACAGGGCAGTAACCATAAGCTGTTAGCTTCTGATTTCACCTAAAAAGCTTTGAGTAGTAGCAAGAATTTTTTTTTTTTAATTAAAAAAATCCTACACAGTCTTACTTGAGTAATGCATTCTCTTAAGACAAAAAGCACCACAAATCTGCACAGTCACTTGTTCTCACAAGTACTCTTAAAACCTGTAATCTAAAATTTGACACTGTTCAGACTCATACTACACACTGTATTACAGCTTTTAAATTTCAATACTAATGCAGGCTTAATAAGCAAGTTCATAAGGAAATACTAGTTTTAAAGAAATGTCTTTGGAAAAGCAGACGTGGTATATAGAACTGCCACTTCGTATTTAGAGTCAAATGTCTCTAATGTCTCAAGTATTTAGAGAGGATGTCTATTGCTACCCAAAGTTTGTCTCTGTTTGTTTTTTTTAAACAACAACAAAAATATCCTGTAGTAGAAAGTAATAATTCAGTATTTCCCAGGTTTCCTTTCTTTTCCTGAAATTTTTTTTCAGAAAGTTTGCATTCATAGGAAATTTGCTCTCATATTTTACATCCTCTTGTTTTGTTAACATCCATTTTAAGAAATGTAATAAATATCACCACAGTCAAGTATATTGGCAACTTGCCCCTACTGGATAGTGAAGTGCAAAGTCTATCAAGCCAGAAGATGTTAACTTTTGCCACTTCTGCTATAGGGTTTCACTTAAATCACTTCTGATCTATTCAGCCTGGAATGTCTACAACACAGAAGCCAGAGAACAAACTCCAGCACATTACGAGATGTATTTGGATGGCTAGTTTTCAGCACTACGGTTGAGCTCTTTGATGTCCCACTGAGCTTTAATTCTATTGCATAGGAAACTCATTGACGAATCATGTGCATGTTTAAAAAAAAAAAAAAAGGAAAAAAAAAAGACTTCAGGGCCCATCTCTGGCTAACAAAATTATTTTTCAATTAAGACCTTCCTTTTTCTACATCTTACGTGAGCTTTTTGTCTTACGTAGTTCAAAGCAATAACATTTTTATTTAAATACTCATGTTCTTTCCCAGTAGTAATAACTTTTTAATTCTTAATAGGTATTTCTCATAACCAAAGAACTGCTCACCTGGGGAAATGATGTAAAAAAAGTTTTTGAATTCATCCATCCAGACTTCTGCAAGCCGCCTGTTATTTTTGTTGATTATCTGCCCTGTACCTCCTGGAAAAGTGTATGGTGTTGCTTTTCTGAACACATGCCCGACATGTGAACAAGTTACAATTTCCAAAGTGCCACCACACTGCCAAATCTGAAAGTGATAGAACAATTATTGCATAGCTTCAATTAAAGTTAAAAAAGTTTAAAAATGTTAATCCCTTGCTTCTGTTCAAGTTGGAGAAACGACATTAGTTGAGGTCTAGAACAAATACATACTGCATGGAAAAGACTTGTATGCCTGTGTCCTGCTCATCAAAGATGCTTGCAAGCCTGAGTAAGGTAGCATAAGAAAGAGTACGTCAGGCCTTAAAGCAGTAACGCATCAGCAATAGACTACTTTAGAGAACAGGGCAAGCTGACAGCGAAGGAAGGAAAAGGCTCACATGAATCACAGGGCAGTAACAGGTGGTGATCTGTCCAAAAAAGTCCATTATAAAATAGAATCTCCACGTAAAAAACTCCATTCACTTCTCAAGTAAGGTTTCCGAAAAAATTTTCAATTTTATTTTGGACCTCTAAAAATGGCAGATTCAGAAAGCTGAACTACTTCAGAAGTATCCAACCTATATACTCTAAGCTGATAAGTAAAACAAAAGGAAATAGTGCTCTTTGGTAGGAATGAAAGTGAGAACAGTGCTGGTTAGGTCCACATCCAAACAAACACATGCAATCATTAAGTTAGAAAACAGCAAGAAGAGAGAGTCTGTAATAGAGGTGCTCACGTTTCACTGACACGTTAAACCATACACTGATGACATGACCCTTAACTTATGCTCCCCGATTAGCTTTTCTAACTGAACTCCTTTTAACACACATGCATTCATTTTTCAGAATGACCATCCCAATCTTTTAATCACAAGGCTCTGCCGACTATTCACCATGCACTTTTCACTGACAGATACTGTCTTTGCATATCTCCATTGGAGGAACTTGATGGGAAACGAAGTGCTAACTGCAACAGGAGAGGACACTGATGCAGGCAGCAGATCTGTATTTTACAGAACTCAAGATGCACTATCCTGAGTAATAGCACACTGAAAAGAGAAGAGTTTTACATACCCTGAAAGAAATTTCTAAGTTTTCTCCACCCCAAATATCCATTCCAGCATCATATGTTCCAATCTCCTGAAAGTAATCTCTGTCTATTGAAAAAAGACCTC
>NW_009214488.1:0-8753 GCF_000690835.1 Fulmarus glacialis
TGGTGTAGATCCGTCGGGATCAATACCGCTGTGATGCACTGTCTCCTGAAGCCAGATAATCCACCTGAACTGCGGAGCTCAGTAGTTGTAAGCTGGATATCTTGATACTAATAGGGGCTAATCCTCAGACTATTAGCATTTATTATTACGTTATTAAAGCCTTGCGTAGCTGAGGTGGGCTTCTGCGGAACATCCTCTGAAATGAGCTTTGCTTTGCTTTCATAACGTTGTATTCGCATGCCTAGGTGGCCAGTCGGTAGATGGCTTCAGGAGGACTGTCTGCGGAGTCGGTCTGGCGGTCGTGCTTGGAATAAAATGTATTTTGTTGTCAGCCAGAAGTCAACACGCGTAGGAATAGGCATGAATTGTCCATTGTGAATGTCAGGAAGTGCAGCGGTTTCTCACCAGCCAGCCTTTTCCCCAGCGCTAGCACGCTGCGATAGCCGCTGAAAGCAGCTCGTCTGAAACGTTCTTTCCGCAGGAACAGAATGAACCAGGGAGACTCAAACCCAGCCGCAGTTCCACACGCCGCTGAAGATATTCAGGGAGACGACAGGTGGATGTCACAGGTAAGGCTGGGAGGGGCGGCGGTCGTATGAGGTCGACTCCTCTTTACTGGGAGGGCTGTTGGGTGAGCGCTGCACGGGCCCCGTCTGGCCACAGTTCCCATTCCGAGGATGTAACAGCTCTGCTGCCCCAAAGCTGGCAGGCTGCCGGTACGTGTCTGTCTTGGAACGATGAAGCAAGGCAAAAAGCAGCGTCGTTGCGCGACCTGAAAGCTGGCCTGTGAAACCGTTTCAGAAAATACTCCAGCTGGCCCATTAGAAATTGCCAGCCCCTGTGTTAAACAAAGTGCAAAGCAGCGCTTTCCAGCGTGCGTCTTTGCGAGGGAGTGACGAAGCTGAAAATAGCAGAGGCGAAGTGTCTGGACTGCCCGTCCCTTGCTGTGGCGCTTTCTCCTAGACAGGGAGAAATAGCCAGAGGATACCCGCTGCAGTGACTAACCGTTAATTTCTCTCTTCTGTAATTGTTGAATATAATGGGCGTCTGACAGGCTCACGGCTTACGTGCGTGTAGCGTGTAGGTGCTGCTCTTACTGGAACCAAGATTGTTGCTGGGGTCTCTGTAGTCGGGAGGAGCGTCCAGCGGTTGACGGGTTAATGCAGGGAAGGGTGTTGGAGGGAATAGGACAGTCCGGCAGCAGGGGAAACTGGTTGGGCAACTGTCCCTTTCTGTCCTGCAGCAGAGATACCGATGAGGAACTATCGTTTGGAGCTTACCTTGCTGCTTTCTTTTAACAGCACAATAGATTTGTCTTGGACTGCAAAGACAAGGAGCCCGACGTGCTCTTCGTGGGTGACTCCATGGTGCAGTTGCTACAGCAGTATGAGGTATCGTTAAAGGAGGGAGGATGGTGGGGTTCTAGGAATTAGAGTGTTTCTCTCACTAATCCAGTAACTGCTGATCACGTGCAATATTGACAATGGCTTCTGTTCTGTTCCGATTTTACTGCCATCCCTTCAGTTTATTCTCCCCTGCTTCCTTAGCTTCCCAGTGCTTGTACAAAGTCTTGCCGGTTTATCTCTGTAAGCCATTTGCAGTCTTCCTCTGAAGCCGTTACTGACTGCCTCCATTTTGACACACGTGCCACAACCCCTTGCTAGTTCCTTGAATCTCAGATTCCAAACTCCCGAGGGCACGCCATCAGAATCTCTGTAGGTGTATCTTGCGTGGCCAGAACACTTTTAGCCCTGTAGCCCTTGGGGTGCTATAGGCGTTGGCACACTGGCTTTTCTCTAAAACTGTTGGGGCAAAGAAGAGTTCTGCTGCTCCGCCGTGGTGGCAGTGGAGCAGCTTTCGTCTGCGAGAGCTGCTTCCGTTTTTTCTAGTTTTCTTACCTGGTGATGAAAAGGAGTTCTTCAGGTCATAGATACCTGCTTCAGAAGCCCTGTACTTAGGGAAGGGAGGGACACGGTGGTCTGCAACAGGTCCAGCACTCTCTGTGTCTCTGACAAGTTGGGCAAATGGCTGCTGGAGAGCACTTCCCCTTCCTTTGTGCCAGAACGGAGTGTTTGAACATCAGCAGCTCCATCTCTTCTGGACCTCGAGTAAAGCCTCGTCCTGTGTTTAAATGCCCTTTATGGAAGTTAGTTTTCGGAGGATGTCTGGCGGCTACTTTCTTTGTCCTTGAAGATGTCACTTGCCTGTGTGGTGTCTTTCATGATCAGGATGCTGCTTTGAAATAGCAAATTGATTTCTGATTGCAGATATGGCGAGAGCTCTTCTCACCACTTCATGCATTGAATTTTGGGATTGGTGGAGACACCACAGGACACGTTCTATGGAGACTGAAGAATGGTGAACTGGAGAACATTAAACCGAAGGTATAAGCAGAAAACCAAAGCAGGCAGCCCTGTGCTGACTTAGACGAGACTTCAGTGCTTGAGTGGTGCAGAACTGAGTGAGCTGTTACTCTTGACGGAACTTTTTGTTTGAGCAGCCGTTGGCACTGAGTGTGCGTCAGGTATTGAAATGTGTTTGGCTAAACCAGAATTGTTTGGGAACAGAGCTGTACGTCTCATACACGGGTTTACACTGCTGAACGTGCAAACTGGAAGGTATCATCAATAAATAGAGGCCACCTTCTAGTCCTAGCAAAAATGCTGATCAGGCCTATGATTTACTATAGCTAGGCGTAGTTTGGAGTTGCAGTGTGTCTCTCGGGCCTGAGATGCATTCTCTGCCTCAGAAGGGGGTGGTGAAGGTTTTGATAAAGAGTTAGCAAAGGTGTTCGGGATGCGTGGTGAAGATCAACTTCCCAGTCTGCACCTACAGCTGCAGCCCCGTTGCGGGCATCTTTAGTGAAGGCGGTGGACAGTGCATCAAGGTGCCGTTACGCAGCACATGCCCCAGGTAGGGAGGCAGTGTCGCTCGTATTCGAGTCTGCTATTTAACAGTTTACAATCTTTTAAAGCAAAAAGCGGAGCTCCTTACTCCCTAAGGAGCTTACGCTATACTGCATAAATATACGTTACCCTCTTTTTGACCAGTGTGGGCTCCTGCGAGTATGGTGGCCAGGAGGCTCTGAAGTGGGGTGGGCTCAGACATCTCTTAGGCTGTCCAGAAAAGCTTCAGTAGTACCAGTTCTTTGTCCTTACTGAGGGCCAAAACAGAAGCTCGTAAGATGCTCTTCGGAAACATAACTGACAGCTGAAGACCTCTTGCAGTCTGGGTTTAGCCTTAAGCCTGGCTCTTCATGTAGCTTGCTGGTCGCAGATGATGTTTATACAGGGTTTTCAGGGTCAGCAAGCCTATTACAACTCGTCCTGAAAAAGTTGCAAACGTTTTTTCTCCTTGTAGGTCATTGTTGTTTGGGTTGGAACAAATAATCATGAAAACACAGCAGAAGAAGTAGCAGGTGGAATCGAGGCTATCGTGCGCCTGATAAACACCCAGCAGCCACAGGCCAAAGTTATTGTACTGGTACGTCTCTTGGAGCGCTGTGAAAACAAGCTGCTCTGAGGAAGCCCCGAGTTCTCTGCAGCGTGCCTCTGCCATACTGGGAGTTACTGACCGTTACGGGGGAGGGCAGTCGCTTTATCTGTCTTCTGCTTTGTGCGTGCCTCCCCTCGGTCACTTGGCTTTGCAGAAGTCGTCCTTTCAGCCCCTCCAGAGATGGGTGTAGTCATTCCCATCAGCGGTATTGCTGTCCCACTTAGAAATGTTGCTGAAGGAGTCCTGGGAGGGGAAAAAAGGTGTCCAGATCAGAGCTGGCATTGGAAATCCTGGTTGGCTTCCTTGTCTCGGCAGGTTAGCCGGTGCCTCTCCTATTGAGAAGCTGGGCGATGGCATTCAGTGCACTGCTGAAAGCTTATTCAAGGAGCACAACTGATACATTAAGGGGGAAAAAAAAAAAGGAAGCAGGTGCTGCGCCAGTTGTGCTTGTAGCTCATCTGCCTCCTTCAGTTGCATTTCAAATTAGGTCTGATGGACAAAGTCTGATTCAAGGGATGAGTTCCTCTTGTCACAGAGCTCTTAAATCTCGAAAGGCAGCCTGAATTGGAAGGGAAAGCAGGCATTGTTATGCCATCAAAGTCGTATGAAGCTCTTTTTTGCCTCCTTGTTGTGCCAGGGCCTGCTACCTCGTGGAGAGAAGCCAAACCCGCTGCGGCAGAAGAATGCCAAGGTGAATCATCTGCTAAAAGCCTCGCTCCCCAAACTGCCCAACGTCCAGCTTCTGGATGTGGACGTCGGCTTTGTGCACTCAGATGGCACCATCTCGTACCACGACATGTTTGATTTCCTGCACCTGACGGGAGGGGGCTACGCAAAGATCTGCAAACCCCTCCATGAACTGATCATGCAGCTGCTGGAGGAGACCCCCGAGGAGAAACGAGCTGCCCTGGCCTGAGTAGCTGACGTCAGCGTTAACAGCATCACCCAGCCCATCAGATCAGTTCTGTCACTGGCACTACAGAATCCTTCTTTCTTAAAGCACTTTCCATTGTAGAATGTTACCGGATGTTCGTACCTAGTGTTTTGAGGGGGAAGGCTAATGTTTAACTGGTCTTGTACATACGAGGGCCGGCTTGGTTGGTTTTATTGCAGGAGGAAATTAGCTGAAGACGAGTTTTACTTTTAAACCATTCCTCATTTAAACTGAGAACAGGGCTGTCACTCTGTGCCCCTCTCATGTCTTGTTGCTCTGTGGTT
This sequence comes from Fulmarus glacialis, assembly GCF_000690835.1. Lineage (NCBI taxonomy): Eukaryota > Metazoa > Chordata > Aves > Procellariiformes > Procellariidae > Fulmarus > Fulmarus glacialis. Next base: position 4,714 of record NW_009214488.1, read on the forward strand.
GTCCTAGAACCCTTGTAGCCTGTCTCTGACAGCCCGCGCACAGCTCCTGGCTCACCGTTCCCGGCTGTAGGGATTGTGCTCTGTGTATTAGCCTGTGAACAAGAATCACATTCCACTTGCAAAAGCCAGAACAGATGCATTTTTCCCAACTCGGTCCCACCTTTTAAAGGTTTCTGGGTTTTTTTTTTTTTTCCTGGGGGGTTTTAAGTGACACGTGTTGCTTTCTCACTCCTTCTTTCTGAAGCAGCACGAAACTGGAATTCAGAAATGTAAAGAAACGAACGGTTAACCGAACTCGTGTGACACTCCCAGGTGCTTGTTCTTGTGCTTCTTTCACCATGCCTACTAGCCGGGGCACCTTTCCTCCCACGTAGCTTTCCCTGGGGATGTTCTCATTCAGATGCTGCTGGCTGTCCTGTTCTCTGCTCCTGTCTGCGTGTGGTGTCGCTGGCTTTTAGCAGTTGCTCAGTTTAGGATTTTAATTATCCAGTAAACACCGCACAAGGCAGTCACTTCCTCGCTACTCTAGAACTGACTTTTCATTCCTCCGAGATGCCTGTGCCGCAGGGCTCTTTGCAGTGCTGTTCGTTGTTCTTTTTTTTTTTAAGTATGACTGTTACATCCTTTTTTTTCTAAAGGAAACCCATATGAATAGCCGCCGTCTGCAAGGCCTAAATCAGTCCGAAGCTTTACAGATTCCAAGGTGTATATTTCTTTATCGCTTCTGTTTTACTTGTATAAACATTTTATGGAGCCTCTTACAGTAAAAAGTGAAGTCAAGCTGTAGCTTTTCCCGCCCTGGACAGTGCTCCTCGCCTCTAGCCGAGGGAGCCGGAGGGGCAGGTGCCCTCCTACAGGGGCTGCGACTAGGTGGGATTTTGGTTTGGTTTTTTTGTAACGAGGGCTGGTTGCAGCCTATTATGAAAAACAGCCTTTCATTTAAAAGTGAAAGGTTCTCTTTTTCAGAAAGAAATTGGTTTGGACCCAGAAGGCAGAGCCCTAGGTGAATAGATAACTACACTTGCAAATAAAACAATTTTAAACCTAGTCTGTTCCTCCTTGGCTTACCTGCCAGAGTCGGAGCTTGGCGGTGCTGCGCAGACCTCGCTGTGGTTCATGCTGTGGTAGCTGGCCGAGAGCCGCCAACGCAGCGGCTTCCGTGTAAGCGGGATCTGCGGTCACGCGTGCTCGTCTCGGCAGGTAAATCGCAGAGGAACGGATGGCTTCTTAGCGGGCGCTTCATATCGTGTTCCGAATGAGGGGTGTTTAGGTGTCCGGGTTGCTTGCTGTGCCCTGCTGCAATGAAGTACATAGGTACTGTATATAGTCTGTCTGCCCTTTTTTATAATAAAGGGTGCTGGTGTTTAATGCAGTCTATAACCTAGCATTCTATAACCTAGCATTAAGGAATACTTTAATGTCCCCACTACATTCCCCTCTTCCTGTAGATTTGATCATAGCAGGATTTCTGCCTGGATTGCATGCATAGTGTGTGTTTTGTTTCCAGTATATGTGATCTACACACAGATGAAGGAAAGATGAAGCGTTCCACTTGCCAGGATCAGAAATAGGAAGTTTTGGAGTGCCGTGGTAGAGGAGGGATTACAGTCCTACCCTCGCGAACCAGCCTAGGGACGCGCTGCTCCCCGAGGCTCGCTCGGCCTCTGCGCTCTGGAGCTCTGCTGCCTTGCAGGACGGGCTTTAAGGGAACGTTGCTCACGCTTCCGATAAGATGCTGGCTGGAGAAGTTGGGGCCACGGAGAGTGGAAAATCAAAAATACACTGCAGTGGAGGATTCCTGGGGAAAGGACTTCCCACCCCCCACGCACCCCTTAGGGAGACGGGATAAAACACGTTCTGCTCCCGCTGAGCTTTTCAGGTTTCTAGGCTTGCGTGAAAAGGCAGTGTGCTAGTTTAATCTACGCATCCCTGCTTCCCTCCCCGCTGTCTCTGCATTTGGCTAAAGAGATGCTAACCAGGAACGTACTCCAGTAAAAAGCTCTGACTTCTCAACTCGGCACCCGGGCAGCCGAGGCTGTGCTCAGCTGTGAGTCAGCCCCTCTTGGCAGGGTGCCGAGGGGACCGAGAGGTCTGGCAGGCTCCTGAGCCTTCCGCAACGTGACTGAGGACGGCTCTGCTGGCTCTGCTTAGGCTTGGCTTGCTAAGGTGCCACGCTCTGTGCTTGGTTCAGTGCTCACGGCCCTCCTTCTCTGCTCCCGTAACCGTCTCCGATACTGCTGGCGCTGCGTAAAGAAAGCCAGGACGGCTTCCTCTCCGCTCAGACTTTAGCTCTGCTTGTCGCTGCCTAGTGAGAAACTGTCTCGCTCACAACTGCGAGGTTTTGTGGGAGGGCAAGGAGGGGTTCTCCCTCCTCGCTGACCTAGTACTAAAAACCCAGCGCCTCGTCGCAAGACGTGTAGAAAAGCTTCGGTTCCAGCTTTGGGCCGCTGATGTCCCTTGGGGTCGGGGCTGGGCTCCCCCTGCCCGGCCAGCGGGTGCCGTGTCATTGTTCAGGGTTGGCTGGGAAGGAACCGGCCCTGTGGGGCTTCTCCCCTCCGTAAACATCCCGGTTGCATTTGACAGCTCCGTGCCGGAGCCTGCTATTCCATCTGTGCGAGCGTTGCCAGTTTCATATTTATTGCAGCAGAGAGAAAAACAAACCAAAAGATGTGAAAGGACAGGAAGAGTCTCTTGCCAGGGGGACGGGAGGATGACCGCGGGATGGGACCTGTGAGGAGGAAAGCCCGTACCGTCTGTGAACCGAGGCCCTCCCTGCCTGCCCTCCCTCTGCGCTGCCCTCCCTGCCTGCCTGGAGGCCCTGCCCTCTCACCGCTCACCGCCTGAACCTTCCCCGGGACAAAAAAATTGTGATTCTGCTTTGGCAAAAATGCATCGGCTGGTAGAACTCACTCTGTTAGTGCATATTTCGATATAAATGTCAATGTTTCACCCCACCGTGTCGCAGCGTGTGTGTGTGTGCGCCTAGGCGCCCGCGTCTTTCCTTCCCTCTCTGTGTTGGTGGCTCGTTCTGTTTCGTTTCTGCGGGGGCCGGGGAGGTGCTGCCCCGCACGGAGCTGCCAAACAAACCTCCCGCAGGCGCACTCGCAGCGTCCCCTCCCAGGGGTCTTCGGAGTCACGCTCAGCTGGGCCCTCGCCCCTCCTTTAATGGCTCTTCTTTTCCCCCCACTCTGTTGGGGGGCTTTTGTTTGTTTGTTTTTCCTCTCCTTTCACTGTGCAGAGCTTGGGTCCTGTACCCAAAGCTGTAAGCAAGGTTCTGCAGGTGAAGGTAACTGGTACTTTGGCCCTCGACAGGACATCAGCTTGTATTTGATTGCTCAGTGATGTATTTTCAATAGCCCTGAAACGAACAGGGAACGCATGTCACCACGCGATCCAACTTACACTCATCCCAGCAGGGGCGATACTCAAGTTTGAACAGCAGCTTAGGAGTCGGCTGGAGTTCTGCTTCTAGCTCCTGCTTGGGCGTCCGTCTGTCCCCGAGCAAGTCGTTCCATCTGCTGTCAGCGTCACCACCCGTAACCTGGAAACAATGTGCAGACTCTGAAAAGTGCTTTGGGATCCTCGGTGAGAGGACCATTAGAAATAAAGTGCACAATAGCAGCAGCACTCCTGTCTCTTTACATTTGTCCCGCAGAGAATAGAGGGAAACCGGCAGCAGAGGTCTTGGATGTCAGCTCAAGCCTAGAAAATGACTTTCTACGAGATGACGTGGGGCTGAGCTGTTTCAGCAGGGGATTTAAAACCAAAAAACCCAATCACATACACGTAAAACATGAGGTAATGGCCACAAAGCCCTTAGACAGAGGACTGTAGGCGGGAAGCTGGTCGGCAGCTGGGACGGGGGGTGTTTGAGGGAGATGCATGCTGAAACGCTGCGTGGCATCACTCCTGCCTCCCCAATGAACGGAGCCGTGGAAAAACTTCCAAGTTACTTCGAATCGCTTCAACCTCCGGTGGTGATGGGTGCTGCAACCGGGAGGGGAGGCTGAGGGAGCCCCTGCGCAGAAATCCGGAGCGGA
>NW_009214489.1:0-409 GCF_000690835.1 Fulmarus glacialis
CCTGTTTTTCTTTTCTGGGGCCCTGCTTTTGTTTGGCGGGCCCTGCTTTTTTTCCTGGGGCCCTGGGTTTGCTCGTGGGGCCCGGGTTTTGTTTTGGGGGCCCCCAGGTTTTGGTTCTGCAGGCCCCCCCAGGTTTTGGTTCCGCGGGCCCCTGGAGTTTTGTTGTGGGGGCCCCCAGCTTTTGTTCCCCTGGGCCCCGGCTTTGTTCCTGCGGGCCCCGGTATTTTTTCTCGGGGCCCCTGGCTTTGGTCCTGCGGGGCCCTGGGCTTCCCCCTCCCCCACCGTGGGGGGCCCTGGGCTTCCCCCCCCCCTACCGCGGGGGGCCCCCGTCTGCGCTGCTCGGGGCATCTGGGGAGGGAGAGTCGGGGTTTCTCCTGGCTTTGCCGGGCTGACTCTCGGGAAGCCCCGT
>NW_009214489.1:580-991 GCF_000690835.1 Fulmarus glacialis
GTGGTGTACACATGGTTTTAGGTCATATCTTATTTGCCAGATGTTTTCAACTAATTGTATGATTTTCTTAGTGACTCGTGAAGGGGTTTGTGGCAGCCTGATGGTGGACACTGTTGCTGACAGGCGAAGCAGGGTCATAGCAGAGTTTTGCATTTATGGGGATGGGCTCAGCCATCTCCTGCACAAACTTCTGTGATGTAGTGATCGGGATAGTAGTTTTCTTTGGATTTCTTGAAGAACAAGAGGATGATAGAGCATGTTCAAAGAGCATAATTATTTTCTCTTCCTTTGACAGTACAGGCACCCAAGGGTCAGCCCACATTCAAGGAACAGCTTGAGGATATTGGTGTTGACCATCAGCAGAGAAAGGAAGCTTCTTTCAGAGGCCAAGGTGATGAAGCAGAGTCCTTA
>NW_009214490.1:0-21845 GCF_000690835.1 Fulmarus glacialis
ACAGGGAGCAACCTCAGAAACGTGGAGGAAGGGGGGAGAAAACGTGAAGTTTTGGCCGCTGCCAAGAGAGGTGTAGGGTTTCTCGTGAAATTTGTCATGCTCTAACCGCAACAAAACTGGATCCGCCGAGGGGTGCCAAGCACAACACGGGGAGGCAGGAAAGGCAGCCCTTCTCCAGGAGACCTTTCCCTGTCCCCTCGAGTCGGGTGGGCCGCTGGAGCTGCGCGGCCGTGGGATCACGAAACCCCTTGGTGGGGTTTTGGCGGTGGCTCCGGTTTGTGTCCTGCGTGGGGACTTGGTGCGGGGAGCGGCTTCGCTCGGGCTTCTGCGTCGGGGCCTAGAAATTACCCAGGGCCTCCTCAGGGGTTAGTTAGCTTGGAAACAGGTAGTTTTTGTGGCTGTAAAATAAATGCTGTTCCACGAGTGGATAATGATTACGTTCGAAAGCGATGCAGTCCTAGTCCTGGCTGGCGTAGTGAAGAGGTAACTTGCAAAATCATTTTAAAGTGCAGAGTTCGCGACTTGGATGCAAATACAATATGCTTCATTAGTAAGAATTATGCACTTCTTGAAACACTTATAACAGTGTGGTAAAGCTCTCCTCCCACCTGCTGTCTTTAAATTTATTACCTACAAATGATCAGCCCTTGGGTTGCTCTACAAAGGGAGATCTCTGACTGATGGGCTTAGTTTTGTGTGGTGGGATATTCCTTTTAACTGCAGTGATACAATTTAGCAATTTAGATGGCTAATAGTATATCTGCAGTAATTTAAGCATCACGGTTTTCACAGAATATTGATGGGTCTTTTTGTGTCCTTATAGAGTCAGGACACACTCCTGGACACTACCTGAAGTCCAGTGCTTTAACTGTTAGCACGCATCTTTTAAAGACACTGATCACAGCTGCTCACACACTTCTCTGCTATTTACTGCGAAGGTGGTTCCTTTTTTTTCTAATGATCTTTTTTAAGGGACAAAACGTTTTAATGATGTCTGTGTCACCTTGTTTTCTAAATCGGCTTCGTACTGAGATCAGATCCCTTGGTGGGGAAGCCGCACTAGGACTGCTCTGTATAATTGCCTTGCCTTTTCCCCCCTGTTAAGACATCTGTTAGTGATGGATTTGTATAGAGACTGGTGGTTAATTCAACAGCTGCAATGCAGACCTTGGGGCAGAAATGTGGGGATGATGCCTGTGTTGAAAGGAGCGAGAGTGAGTACTCGGCAAGGTCTCTTCTTCCCTCTTCGCCTGCATCGTTCTGTGCCAAATGGGACATGAAATTTAAAAAAGATATGTCACTCTGTCTGCTCTTGCCCTCCTCTGTTTAGGTAGTGCAGTTTCACTTTGTGATGTGAACTGTCAAGCAGTAATTAGTGAATTTGCAGGTTTTTTTTTTTTTTGGCGGACCCACAGGTATAAAATCCCAGGAGGAGGCTGACGGCTCTTCTGCTGACTAAGTCTCTGGCAGGGTGGGAGACCTGTCTCTTACTTAGGAGAGCCAAGTATTATTTTTTGAAGACTAATACAGATGCCCTCTAGACATGTTGCCTAACGGCTGCTTTCATTTTCCAGATGGGGATAAGTCTTTAGTTAATCCTCACTACATATGGTCTTATCAGTTACTGGTGAAACTTTTGGATTATACACAAAATAAAGACTGTTATTTATTATAGCTGGGTCTTTAGAGACTGGAAACAAGCACTCTGGATTTTTAGACTGTTCCTGGTTCCAGTAAACCTGAAGGCAACAGCCTCATCAATTTCAGTGGGAGGAGGTTGTGTTTATGGTTTGATATATTATTATCTGTTTATATTCTAAATAACAGAACACTTTCCAAATATTCTGAGCGCTGTTATTTCTGACTGTCTTCGCTTTGAAAGCTTGGTCCTCTTACTGAGGAAACTGTGTAGAACAACTATAAAAAAAATACATAAATTCTCTTAATATATGTTGTGAATAATATGTACTTAGAGAGAAAAGCCCAGCTACTCTGGCAGTGACGTAAGTATAACAGAATATTTAAGGATGATTTTGATGCTCATTCTTTTTTTTGACTATGAATATATTTTGCATTTCCATCAGGCTTATTGTGAAAATTTACCAGGACATAAATTCTACTTAATCTGAGCTTACACTGTTTCAAAAATAAAATTATTAATACTTTTTAGGGGAAACGTTTTTTGTTTATTTGTTTGTTTGCTTGTTTGGTTTTTTTCCCCCGCCTGCCCAGAATCTCTTTCTGTGCTATGGGTATGTGAGATTTTACAAGTCTGGGTCTAGCCAAACTCTGGAAAATCCTTCAGAACTAGGTGCTGGACAGGTTAATAGTTCTGATGATGTGACTAGTAAGTTAGCAGCTGTAAAGTATTTGCTGATGAACCATTTTGCCTTTTTTTTTTTTTTATATATATATTGTAAAAAAGTATTTTATTTTACAGAAGAAGCCTTGGGAAATCACAATAGATCCACAACATGTTAGTATTTTAGGTCTTCAGTTTAACTGAGGGCAATTGGCCAATTGGCAGGCTTGGCCCTTAGACTGAAATCTCTCAGTACAGCTTGACATTCACATGGTGAACAGCAATATTCAAAATTTTAGTGGTAAAATCTGTTTACAAGAAACACAGAAACACCTGCAAGTGTTCTAGAGAAGAGAGAAACCCTTAAGTTCCAAGGTGTAGAGTACCAGCTGTCTCCTGCAAATAATACTCACGTGAGTGGATTTTCCCTGAGGGTAACTTTTACTATAAATAGGAGCTCTTGGCCATATTGTAGCATCTGGCACTGGCGGCTGCTGGTGACAGGAGAGCTCAGCTCAGGCTTGGGCTGTTACGGTTATTAGGAATACGAGATTTCAGGTATGTTGTTTTCTAGAATTTTAGAATCAAAGTATTCCTGTTGTAAAAATACATAAAGCTGTTCACATAAGTTGCGTGCCGTACATGTCTAAAATGTATATACACTTTAAAATAGCAATTAAATGAACCCTCCTCCAGGATTTTCTGATCAATTTCCCCAGTAAAGTGGAAACAATCTTACAAAAACTTCCTTAAACTAAGCAGAAGTAGTCACACATTTCTGCTAAATATTATATCAGCACACAAAGTATTCCACTGCACATTTACATTACTGACTGCCACAGGTAGCGATTTCGAGCCACTATTTTTCTGGCTTTTTAGGGGTCTGCTTCAGTGCTTTGGAGAAGAGGGAGCTGCTCAACCACTGATAACTCAACCAGCGTTTCATTCTTCAAAATGTGCTCAGTAGAGTGAGCCCAAAGCTCAGTAAATTACCAAGAGGTCTCAGGCTTTATATCTTTATTGTTAAGATATGTGGGCAGTATTTCCAATGGTAAAGGACTACAGCAGAGTTTTTGCATGAGAGTGCATCCATTGAGATAGTAATTGGGCTTGGAGAACTATTAACCTGTTGCAGAGGGAGAGGGATGGTCCTGTAATACTGAGTTATGGGACTGGTACATTTTGGGGTTGTATGTAGGAGGGAAACTCAGTGTTTCTTTCTGTCTCATGTACAAAGTTCAAATACTTTTTCCATTGTACCTCTAGACATCCTTCCCGCCTAGCTGGAGGATAGAGGGATTATTAATTAGGAGTTCTTTTTACACTATAGCTCAAGAAAAGTTTGTGTCTCTCTTTTTTTTTTCTTTTTTTTTTTTTTCTTTTTTTTTTAAATCTAGGGAGCTCTAAAGAACCATCTCACCCTGAGGGGCATTCCACCGATGTTTGCAAACTCTGTTTTGCTCTTGTTAAAGCACCTGTTGTAGAGGTACAGCTGTGTGGTAATTGTTCAAGCTTGAAACAACCCCTTCCAGTTTCGAGTCTTACCAACAGTGTGGAGTATCTTTGGGCACATTCTTCCTTTAGGGGTTTGCTTTGGTTATCTGGGTATTTCTGAGGACGAGTGCAGTTTTCCAAGTGGGAAGATACAGGAATAAGTAACTCTAAATGTTCTTTTCTTTATTTATGGACAAAGCCATTTTCGGTCATCCTGGCAACGTGCTTTCTTGGGGTCTTTCTGTAATATGTGCCTTTATTGGGAGAATAGTTTGCCAGGTTCCTGAGATATGAACGGCCTAAGGCTGGCTGCAGAAGTAGTATTTCCTGAAATCTGTCTAGGCAAGTATCCCCCATCAGCCCAGACTCTTTCTATTCTCCATGGCAGTGACTTTAAATGGTATCCTGAGATTTGTTTCCTTTCGCATAATTTTTGGCAGTGGGATTTATCAAGGGAATTGCAATAAACCTAGAGTTGGAAATGGGTAGCACAAAGATGCTTCATGAGCCAGTTCCTCTGCAGACCCATTGTTCTTGCACAGTACAAATGCTATATGCTTTCTTACAAAAGCGTATTTGCTTCTCGAGCCAGGAGCTAATTTCTTGAAATAAACTGTGAATAGACTTGGAGACATCTAATGACATGTAGCTGGGGACTTTTTAACGTGGAGGCTGGAGTAAGGTGAAGGAGGAACATGAAAGTTGTCTTTACATTCATTCTCCAGTCAAAGTTTTACCCACAAAACTTCTTGGTAAGTTTTCACATTATTTCTGAAGGTGGCTAGCACTGGTGACGTAAATGATGTGGTATTGTTCCAGGCACTGTTTTGTGTTTGTTCCGCCTGTGCTCAGAGCAGGGGTAACCACCACAGATTGCCAGGTTGCTTTCCATTTTTAAGGTATGGCTTCATGAGACGCCAAAGGAGTTCAGAGCCAGCGGTGTCTGGACACTGTAGTATCATCAAAAATTGAACAGATAAAACCACTGCCAAAATTCTTACTGAACTTACCTTCCACAGCAAACAAGGTATCCCACTCCACCCAGTCAAAGGCTTTTCTATCAACAGCAGGTAACTTTGTGTACAGCCTGCCTGAGCCCAGGGAAGGAAATCTCTTACTGAGCTGTATCAGTCCTTGTGAGCAGTACAGCTAGTGAATTCATTATCCTAACAGCACTGCACAGGGCTTTTTAAAGCTGTTCCTCAACAGTGCTGTCAGTGTGTCAAGCCAATCTGACCAAAACCTGCTATTAATGAAATAGTGTGTTTTGATATTTGTTCACTTCTAGCATTCTGCAAGTCTTTCACCAATAGTTGTAAAATTGCACCACCTCAAAGCCTATCTTCAAAAAGAGCTTTAGCTGGACTTGATTTTGTAATGGCTCCAGCTTTTCATCATTTCCAGTTATCTGATGAATTTAAAAAGCTTTCGTCCCATAAGTTTTTAAGACTATTCAAATTCTTAAACATCCAAAATGTTCTTGTGTTTTTTATTAAGCTCATTTCTGACCTTTAATGTCCCTTAAGTTTTTTATAAAAAAGTCCATCTCTTCTGTAATACCTCTGGAAGAGTTTTTTGGCTTTTTGGTTGTATTCATTAGCTTGAGTGTAGCAAGTTTTAATAAATGTTTCACTTTGATTTGTGTGCAGTTTTCTCTATCGCTATGATGACTTTGGCCTGTATTTTGAAATATATTGCTGTTTTCTTTTTGCCAAATTCTGTTTTGCATTTCCTGTCATCTGAGCTTTTATGTACCTTCCAGGGCTTTAAGTCAACTTTCATCTTGGAAGCAGAGACATACAAATTAATAGGTTCCAGTAAGCACCTCTGGAGCATGGAGAAAGTTTTGGCAATTTCTGCTGAAGGGGCCATTCTTCAAGCCCTCCTTGACACCACTCTGTAGGTCTCCAAGTGCTTCTCCAGGTAGGCATGAGTGTTACTGCTAAAAGATCCAGCATGTCCTTGAAAATTATATGCTCGCTCTGAATAAGGCAATGCTGCAAGCTGGGCCTGTACAGTGCCTGAAGGAGCTGCAAATCAGAGGGTCGGCAGTCGAGCTGGTGATTGTTATTTACTCGTATTAGCGTCAGATCCAAGGGAATTAACTTGGATCAGTACCCTCATCGTGCTAGGTGCATACAAATACAGAGAAACACCAAATACTTTGAAAATTGTTGGGGTGCTTGTGCCTGCCTGATTTTGTGCCTTGGAAAATTTTCCTCTGCCGCGGTGGGAACACACTCTGCCTAGCCCTCGGGTTAGGGCTTCAATTCAGCTTCTTCCCGTTGTCTGTGGAACAGGGAACACAAACAGTGGAGTAGAAAAACCCTCTGCTCAGTTTTTCCTCTATTTTTTTAGAAGGAGATAAAGATACCAAATGCGCTAGGACACAGGTTAAGGGTCACCCTTACTGCCTTTCGTACTGGTATCTCCCGTGGTTGTTGGGATCTTGAGGTGACTTGAGAACTTGGCATCACAAGGTCGTGCTGCCCTTAGTGGGCATCATGAGGTCAGTGCCGTCAGCGCGCGCTCGGCTTCCTCCCAGCCTGCAACATCACTTCCTCCCCCTGGGATGGCACGAGTTGTCTGAGGATGGTCTGCGGTCTCTTGCCTCGCTAAGCTGCCCTTGGACCAGTCACTTTCTTGGTTCCCCTTCCAGCTTTTCAACTCCTTCCTCTAAGTTAGAAATCTTTTTGAGGAGAGGCTGTAGTGAGTGAATCACATGGTGTCTTTTTACTACTGGGTTCTCTGCTGGTTAGGCCTTCGGGCTGTGGTACTAGTTTGGATCTTGCCAGCTGATCAGGTGAATCCTTTGATTTTAATTCGAGTTTTTCTTGGATTTCCAATGGTATGTGCCAGACAAGCGAGTGTGGCGGTTTTCCCTCTGGAAGGCATGCATGCCTGCTATCCTCTTCCCTGTGGGTTTGACCCAACAGGGCTGAGACAGACCTTGCTCCTGTGCTTGTTCTGTGGAGATAGGGTGAGCTGGCCATCATCTCCACTGTGGGAGAAAGAGTATGTTGACTTCTTGCCATGGTTTTTGCGTGTCTGAAAATGTATATGTAGGTACACTAGAATAAAAATGCTTCTTTACAGTTGGGTTATGCTGGCAAGTCTAAGAAGGTGTTTCTGCAAACTTAGGGGTGCTGTTTTTTCCCTCCTTCTCCAGGTGAGGTCGTAGGGGCATGAAGATGTGCCAAGAGCATGGGGTGTATGTATCTGTTTGTCCACTGTAAGGTCTTCTCCTTTTCTGAAACAATTCCACCACTTGTTTTCTGGTGACTGAAGATGTGTTTACCTGACTCAGGATGTAAACCTTGCTTTCTTGGGATGATCAGCTCCTCTGGTTGACTGATGGATTCTCTTTGTGTTTTCAAAGGGGTTTATCCTTTGCTGTGTGCGTGCTGAGTTAGCATATGCTCATGGTGACAGCTTGGATGAATTCAGGCTTCTGTTCTGGAATAAACTGGTCCAGTGTGAGTTGGAGACTGAAACTTGTGTTGTAATTTTGGCTGAATGCTGGAGGTGACCACTTTAGAAGCGTTTTTTACGAGTGGAAAGTAACGCACACGGTGGTTTCATGTTCAGAGGCTGTGTTCCCTCCTATTGCTACATCTGGAGCAGAATGTCTGCAAGATCACATGTTCGTGAGTAACGTTAGGAAAAATGCAGAGCTCAGTTGCACCAGCGAACCTACAGCGTGGTTGTGCTGGGCTTCCAGGATCGGCTGAGAGCAAAATTTGTCTCCAAGGACTTGAAAAAATTTTAGTTTGTGGTATAGATAGAGAACCTTACTCTATAAAATACCTGCTGGAGGGAAAAAAAGTTATGCCCATTAAAAACAGGAAGTAATTTTATTCATCTGTAAGTAACTTGCTAATGCGCCAGCTACTCCACCTTACACTGAGCAGTTACAGAATTCATATAAGGGAAATATTCCTTTGAAAAAACTCATTTGCACAAAATACACATGTGATTCTGCTGCGCCTAAGGAATGTGACCATAACGATTACATTCAAAAGGGGCAGTTCTCTCTGCAGGATTAATCACTTATTTCTAAAAATACGTGCCCAAATGTGTTCTGCTCCATAGAAGTGTGAACAGTTATTATGTAGGCTTTGTATCAAAAAGGATTTATTTATTTTTACAACAATGCGTTGTGCTGTTGCTTGGTGCTCAACTGAAGCTTTTAATTGAGGTAATTCTGCATATTTGCGTAAGAAGTACGACCTTTTTCTTTTCTGAAATGGATAGCTTCTGTAGATACTATTATTCAGAATACAATACACTGCAGAAAAACTTGTTCAAACATGTGACTTGCAGCACAAAATACTACACAAACTGCATATAGAATATTAAGTGTGTGCATATAGCATGCATCCATGAGTACGATGTGTTTATACAAAGTTTTCTGTCTTTTCTGAGAAAGTAATTTCATAGCCCTCACCAAAGTGATTTTGGACTTAAGCAGTTTGACTACATGTAGAAGCTCTTTATTTTAAACAGTCTTGCCTGATGCTTTTGGGATGATAATCTGGGTATCCTCCAGCTCTTAGTTATTATCTATCTTTGAAACTATGGCCTTGAAAGAAAGCCCCATTCTGTACATGTGAAGGACTCTTTGCAGCGATGCCAGTGTCGCTTACTAAGAAGAAGCTCGGCTACAGACACCCAATGTCCACTTCAGCTTGAACAGCCCAACAATACTCCGTGATCGGTTGTAGCATGGGTGTGAACCTGGGAGGCAGCCTTTTTTGAAAGCAGTGATCTTGAAGCATGGAAATGATCCATCACACACCGCTGATCCTGCTCTGTTTCTCCAGGATGTTTCCACAACACCGTCAGCAGTGATTTTGGCCTAAAATGAGTAAAATACATCACAGAAACAATCATATTTCCTTTAATATAGTTACTGTTCGTGCCCTGCACGTTCATGGTATTTGATACTCCTCCAAATCTGCGCGTGCCTCGTTAGCAGCGTCTTCAAATGTCTTTCCCTTGCTCTAGCCAAAATGTCAACAAAACATAAAACTTCTAACAGCACCACAAACCCTCTACCCTTTCAGTTTGTGTGATATATAACTGGAAAGAAACAGGAGCCAAATTACAGTTCTCTGCCATCTGTTTTAGTTGATAAATGAAGAAACTTTCAGCTCAGTTCAGCCCTGACTTAAGGTCTGGCATTGTGCCTGGTTAAGCCAGAGCAGTATCTTTGCCTCAGTTCCTGTGTCATTTTCCACTTTAAGAGAGAGAAGGTATATTGTTTGTTTGAGCATTGCCCATAGGAGCAGTTGCTTTGCTATATGCTTGCTTTGTTTCTTTCTTTTAGCCTCAGTACGTATGGAAATGGTGGCTCACGCAGTGCTGCACTCGGTCTTGCGCTCCCCTCTTGGTAATTTCTAAATCTTTTGATCGACTTCAGTCGTGTGTGGTGGAGAATGCGAGAGCAGAAGTCCGAGTGAGCAGAGTTTCCTGCACGTGCTGTCGGGTGCCTCCTGCCCGTTAGTACCCGTGAAGCTCTGAGTTGGCTACACCTCGTCATGTTGCTCTTTCCAGTGGGCACGTCAGAAGAGACCTGGGGGCAGCCAGAGTATGGGCATATTGGAAGAAGACAGTAGACATGTGGCTTCATAGTTTGCTCAGGGAACAGCTATAGTGTGACCACAAGAAAGGCCAGTCCTGGACTACTGTGAATACCAGAATACCAAAATCTCTGTTTCCTGAATTATTCTGCTTTCTAGCTGGTACTAAAATACACACCGTCTACTACATACCCACGTTTCTTTTGCCTCGTGCATTCCTTGCACAGCTTTGTCCCAAGGAAAAAACAGGCCTCCAAAGACTGTGGACTCAGCACTTAGTTTGCCATGTTTGGGGGTAATTATGAAAGAGGATGGTAAGTCAGAAGGAAGCATGTGTGAGCAGTTAGCTGAGAAATGAACTATCACACAGGAATGAGGTTCTTGTTGGGTTTTTTTGCTCCCCCCCGCCGATCTACCTAGAAAATGTTCTTGCCATTTGGAGAGTTGCTGAATGGTTTGTTTACTCCTTTTCATGAAACTTGATACCAGAAATTGATAGAAGAACGATGTTAGTTCAGGTGTTAATGAAAAATAGGTGCAGATGATAAACCGTGTGGTTGTGTGTGCAGGAAACAGAGGCTGCAAAACATGGGGTGCGCACGTTCTCCTTCTCAGAAGCTTGTTCTAGTTGAATGACATTATCTGAACATCTGAGAAACTGTTAAGGAAGAAGACTGCCAGAATTCTCTTGTTCCTACAGGAAAAATAACAGTATTACCCCCAAAGACAGAGTTAAAGAAATGCCTCAAATGTTAGGACAGTGAATTGGCTTACAGTGCTAACTGTGTTTCTATTTAAAGGCAGCCCAAACTCTGACATATAACTTAAATAGTCAGACAGAAAAAGGTGGTTGGTTTTTCTCAGTACTTAAACATATTTCAGCTGCTGTGAGTTACTGGAAATTACTCTACTTTCTTAGTAGAAAAAGGAAATTGTTCTACTGACAGTGTGGAGGGCTAAGAAGCTGTGGAAATGAGCATCTTGGTTTCTTAACTATGAGTATTTTCTAGTCGTACAAGAGATGCTAATCATGAACTCATGACCTCTTTTTTTCCAAACCAGACATAATTAAAAAGTATAGAATTTAAAAAAAAAAAAAAAATCAAAGCAACTTAAAATAAATTCTTATGAGACTGTAATAGAATTGTATCTCTATATAAACAGAAATGTTTATCAAACTTTCTTTTTCAGATAATCAAAAATACCACTTTGGTATAAGACTTATTTAATTTACTTCCTTTATATTTTAGTGGTTTTTTCATAGTATCTTATGTGCAGTTATCTTCAAATGAATTATTTTGGTTAGTCTGAAAATGTATCTATTTTAAAATGTGTCATCAGATGTTCTGTTTCAGTTGAAGAATGCTCACAGAACTGCTAAATAGCTTGTGTTTGTGTGTTGAGTAAGACTTTTTTTTCCACATTAAGGTCAGAAGGTAGGTTTTTTGTTTGTTTGGGTTTTGGTTGGTTTGTTTGTGTGTTTTGTTTTGTTTTTCCCCCCCCACCTGGATTTGGTATATATTCATTTAGAGACTGGTCTTTTCTATTAGTAGCTAGCAGGACAAATCAGCTAAACTACACTCAGGAGATTACATTAGTCCAAACCAACACTATCTTATCTTGCAAACCATGCAAGATAAAGCAAAATTCACGAATGGCAATTGTTCTCATCTGTATGGATAGAGAAAACAGAGGAAAATAAAATGTACAGGGAACAGGGAGTTTGACAAGAAATTGTTTCTCTATAAAATTTAAAAAAATAAGAGAAACTGAGAAATGAAGGCAAATACAAAATGGCCCAGTCCTATAAAGTCCTGAGCATCCTCAGCATAACTCAGTAGGCTTTGAAGGCTTTCAGTGCTGCAGCCTTGAGCTTTGCTAAAGGATATTTATGCTGGAAGAAAAAAGATCCTGAAAGCAAGAAAGACCCTATTCTCAGATCTCTGTCTCCTCTATATATATGTGTGTGTGTGTGTCTGTATACATATATATGTATATTTCAACATATACCCAGGTGCCTTCATTTGCTGTCATGGCTCTGAGTGTATGTGCACCTGTATAAACTTACAGTAATCAGAAGACCATAAAGCAAAAGCCTACCTACCTTGTTCAGCAGAGTGCTTGACTGTTGTCTTTGTAGTAAGGTCTCTTGTGTTTCCCGCAGCAGTGAGATAGATAAATCCAGTATATGTGTACACTGTGTAGACAGGCCTAAATTGTTTTAATATAACACTGGACAGATTTGTTTGCTTCTTAGAGCAGAACCATAGTTCTAAGATTTTTGTGTTAGGATTTAGGGGAGTCATAGGTGCTGTATAAATATAAGCTAAGATATTAGCAACAGAAGAGATAAGAGACTTTTGAAAACGATAATCTTTATTTTCTTTCACTTTTTCTTGCCCACAAGACAAGAAAAAATTGTTCCCTGCATTTATCAGTGCAGTGCTTGCGGCCCTAGGAGCAGCTGGAGACCACCACTTATGTATCTTAATGGAGAGAAGGGGCCAGGGCTGGTAGGTGGTCTAGCTCCACCTTCTGCACAGCGATAGTAAAGCAGAGGGGAGAGGGGTGCAGTGGGCTTTTATTTGGAAGGTATAACACGCACAGTGACAGCTGCTAAGTACAAAAAATAAAAGTCAGGCTGGAAATGTTGGGTGTGAAGTGAGTGTAATGAGTATAAAGTGGTAGCATTTTGGAGTTGCTCTGTGTTCAGAAAGATAGAAAGATAACGTGTGCAAGTGTAGTTGGAAGGAGTTGATGGTGCTGCCGTGATTTAATGCATACATTTTACAGGATTCCTTCTGCTTGATATTCCCTGAGCCTCGTAATGTTCTCCCTCATCATCACTGTCCCTGTTGTTTGGTGCTCTGCTTTGGAAACTAGTATTTACACGCATGTGCGCACACACACAGAGAGGAAGAAAAAGAGTTAAAGCCCAGCTCACTTTCCCTTCCATTTTTCTGTTCTCTTCTTAGTTTTGTCCTGTCTGAGACCTGCAGTGCTGCCTCTCCTTTCCGAAGGTTTCCCCTGGGTGCTGTACCATGCCCTCCTCCTGCCTCAAGCAGTAGGGTACATCCTGTTTGGGGTTACTGCTGTGTCACTTGAAATGACATGTGCTAATATGAGAAGGGGAAAGGGAAAGGAAGAGCCAAGTGAGCGATTACTTTGCCAACAGCTCCTTTCCAAAAAAAAAAATCCAACAAAACAACCCAGTCCAAAATGTCCTGGTGGCATTGACAGCTATTGCTGTGCAGCACGTGAGCCTTTCTTTCCTGTTGATGCAGCAGAATAAATAGCTTCATGTGGTGCTGTTACTGGTTCACAGCAGGATACCCGCAGTGCTAGGTTTCTTCGAGTTCCCACATCTTACAGATGCTCGTGTGGACGGACTGAATAGGGAGAAAAAGATGAGGCAAGAAAATACTTTTGAATGAGAAAGCAAAGCTGAGCCTGCAATTCCATAGGAATGAGAGGAAACAATAAATGGTTTTTTGTTCTTGTTAGGCTGCGGTACATGAACTACAGAAGATGCAGAGCTGATGCTGAGCTGATCGGAGCTCGTCAGGAAATGGCTTGTTCTGCTGCAACCCCAGGAGAGTCCCTCTAGGAGACAGGCAGGAGTTGCCCCAGCCACATCTGTTGGCAAGCTGAGTTGGCTGGGAGTGTCTGGAACTACATTCTCATCAAATCCATTACCACTGGCAAAAAGGGGTTTATTGAACATACACTAAATATATCTATCTTGATTAAGTACAACCTCTCCCAGTGGAACAATGTAGGTTTTATCAAGTGTTCTGTTGATTCTGTGAGCTGTGAGGCAGCGCTGGTTTGGAGTTGTTCTGAGTGTATTCCAGCTCAATCCTGCGATAAGGAAGGTGTGTGTTTGGAGTGAGTTTCAGTGCTGATACCCAGGGACAGCATGCTGAACTGAACCTGCAGCTTCTTTATCACAGACCAAGATTTTAACAGTAAGAAAAGCTATGTGGACACAGGGGCTGTTTTCAGCAGATGCTCGGAGCTTGCACGTATCATCTTGTGGAGTTTTCAGTAAGATTTGACCAGTTCAGCTGTTCTGCAATGGAAAATCCCTCTGGATGGACAGTTGTGTTGAAAAGCTTATTTTGTTTAATCATCACAGGGCAATGACCAGTCCTACACTGTATTTTCCATTGCTACCATTCTTAGAAACCCAAGATGGTGAGCATGTAGTGAGACTTTGAAAACCAAAGGGGACAGTAGAAAATGCGAGAGTGCAGAGTTCAGTATGGCAGCGGGCAAAGCACTCTATTGCAAACCCAGTAGAGCACTTTGTTAAGCTTAGTTTAAAGATTGAGCAGCTCCTTTATAATCAGAGGGACCACTAGCTGGCTGACAGCTAAAAGCATGCTTAAGTGCTCTGCTGCTTTGGGGAACCAAAGTATTCAGGACCTCACAGTTTTAGTGCATTTGTTTGTTAGGTGGCAGTCTGTATTTTTTTGCAGATATTAAATGAAGTTGTATGGCCACGTGGCTTGTTCAAGCATCTGATTTTTCTTTGTCCTCATGTCCTTATGAGTTACATAAAAGTGAAGTCAAGCAATGTCTTTGGTGTCTGCTCTATATAGATCTACCTGAAATAGTTTCAGGTCACCTTTGCATGCTTAATTTGGAAAACAATTGAGGAGCATGACTCTTGCCTTGGAGAATTGAGCAGTCTAGGCTCCTCACAGTAGTCTTGGGGCTCTTGCAATATCTACGCAAATCAAGATCTCATCCCTTCCGCAAATTAAGTAGGGGCCCGTTCAACTTGTAGAGCCAGTAAGGGAGGGATGTTCAGTCCACGGGTTGGAGCCAAGTTAGAGAAGTCTTCCCTCCTGAAAAGCAGCTGTAGGATAGCTGCAGTCCACCTAGATATTCATTAACGTTATTTGGCAGATCTATGAAAGTGTTCCTAATTGTTTCTGGTTCAGAGTCTGGCAGTAGTCTTGAAATGCAGTGAACTTCCTGGTTAGTAGTTTTGAGGGTTAGCTAAGCGGGTTAGTTAAAGGCTCCTAGGCGCAGAGCTGTCACGGAAGCAAGTAACCGCTCTGCGTACAGAAAGGTTGCAGAATTGGGCTGAGCATCGCATCAGACTTTTGAAGGTGTTGGAGGATGCTTAGATCGCAAGTGACAAACACAGTGGTGTCAGACAGGTGTTGATTCACAGGGAGTATCTATCATTAGTACTCGAGGGGTATCGGTATAAATGAGCATCACGTACGGTAGGCCAGACTGGGATCTCATTCCATAGATATTAATTTGTTATACTTGTTTATACAATCATTCTCTGTCTTTAGTTTGCAGTTGTTCCTGTGTAACTGAGATGGGGTTTTGGTGAAATCTGAGGGGGGAATAAGACTGAGTCAGCACTCTGCTTAAGCCGTGTGCTTTACTTAAGTATGTAAGTAGTTTCATTGCTCCCAACGAAACCGCTCATGTGCTTAGCATTAGGCATGTGTTTTAAATAAGTTGCTGATCCAGAGTCTAATTTTTTTTTTTTTTTTGGAGTAAAATCTACTCAAATGAGGAGGGTAGGAGTACAAACACACAATGTTTAAAATGCTATAGATCAAAGGTTTAAGGTAGTATTCTTCAGGAAAAAAAGCTTTTGGCATTTCATGCATTTTAGTGACACACTGACCTTAAATGTCGCCTTTGTTGGAAAAATGATCATCATCTGTTAATTTTATGTGACTGTCTTGATAAATGACCGGGTAACATAGCAAGCTAAAGTTCACTGTAGTCCTGTACAACACCAGGCTTTAGACTGGAAACAGCATTTTGGGATTATTCCTACGTCAAACCTTGGTTGAACTGAGTACATATAAATAATTGTCCGCCAGCTTTTCCTATTACAAATACACACAGTTTGTGAAATTGGTTTACCATGTGCTGAAAATTTCTTTGATATTTTTAAAAGCCTGTTGCTATGGCAACCGGACCCCATAACAGGAAAGCTTTTTGGTAATAAGAAGGCTAAGAAATTCAGTTAACAACCAGGAATAAAGCCATAGCAAAAGAGCTTGTATTCTTTTTTTCAAAAGCAAACAAACAAACCAACCCCAGAAGAAAGCATGATGTCCCGAAGCAGCTTGGACCTGGATTACCAGATGGAAGGGCACACCCTGCTTGCAGGGCTTGCAGAGCCCAGCCAGGGAGCTCACACTGCAAATGCTCAAGCTCCTCTCGGCTCTTACAGTGGAGGATAATCAGGGAGTTCACAAGCATCTTGCTCTGAAATCGTTGAGATGTCTTTTTTTTTTTTTCATATGGAAAGGTTGAAGTGATTTGATGGTTTGGCTTATGGGCAAGGAAACATGAGTTTTGCTTCTCAGAACTGGATGTCCCCTTTGTGCTTTGCTAATACAGAAACTGGCAGAACAGGCATTACATTTTCTTTGACGTTAGGGCTTGCAGCCCTGTTTCCTTGTGTCTCATGACTGAGTGAATCAACACCTAATTAAACAGTCACATGAGGGACAGAGTAAAATGCTGCTCAGGCACTGATCACTGTGAATCTTTGGAGAATAACTACTTACATCTGTCTTCCTCCTTCTCCAAGGAACCCTGAACAGCTGCAGCTTTTTGCTTCTTTTTTTTTTTTTTCTTTTTCAAGGGAAAAAAGATCACGTAAACCTCGGCTAAAGCAATGCTGTCTGGGCAGATAAATGAGGCATGGGGTAGGGGGAAGAGAAGACTTGGAAGTACTGGTCAAAATCTTGAGACATTGGAATGATTTGAGATTGTGCTGAGGACGACTTAGCTGGAAGCTTGAAGTTGTAGTCCTTATGCATTTCACACTCCTGATAATTTAACTGAAAATGTGAATGTTGGGCAAGGAAGTACAGTAAGCTCTTTGGAGTGGTCTGGGGGGTTTCTTGGTATTTTTAATATTAGTTGTCATTCTTCCGCTCGCAGCATGTTATGAAGGGTCCATAACAGTTGCTTTCCATCTCTGAGTGGCAAATACTTGTGTGGAGATTTATTGAGCTCTCAATTATCACTCAGTCACAAGTGCAGCCACCTTAATCAATTACAGGGACGTGGCCTACAGCCAAGGAATGCTCAAATCCCCACGCTGCCTGCTCACACTGCATGACTTTCACCACCAAGGCAATATTTTTTTTCCCCTTATAAAACTCATGAAACAAGTATTACAGGATGTTTTAATCAGCGTAAGCAGATGGCTGCCTCCACCCTGACACGGCGGTGGGCTCCCAGGTAGCCCGTGGGACACGCTGGGCTGCGCAGCAGATGCCTGGGTCTGTAGCAGGCGGTTTTATTGCCGTCATGCCCTGGCACCGGCGGTAGCAGTGGTTTGGGTTGCTCCATGGTGCAGTATTTCCAGGCTGAAGATACCCACCAGGGGTCATCCTGGCCTGCCTGCTGCGAGGCCGGGGGGTTCGGGGCTGCATTCGGTGCAGGAGAAAGCACCCGCTGCCTCC
This sequence comes from Fulmarus glacialis, assembly GCF_000690835.1. NCBI lineage: Eukaryota > Metazoa > Chordata > Aves > Procellariiformes > Procellariidae > Fulmarus > Fulmarus glacialis. Next base: position 16,842 of record NW_009214490.1, read on the forward strand.
TGGGACCCTGGGCACAGCATTGCCCAGCCCCGCTCGCCCACAGCTGCACAGCTCACGGGTTAAAAAGCATGACATAAAAAAATGCAGCTGTTTACATTCTAGTCTTTTAGCCTTTAAAAAGTTATTTATTTCTTGATATATCTATCTGATAAAAAATGCTTATTTAGATGTGTTTACTCAGTGTTGGTGCAGAAATCACATGACATGTCAGGCAGAGCTAGAGTACACTAGCAATGTTTATGTACCTTGCAGCTTTTTTTTTAATATCTCCTGAAGTAATGTATTGAGAATCTCAGTTTTCACTTGTGTAAAAAGAAGAAAAGAAAATTGGCATAGTCCTTAGAGTTGCTGGGAAGAACATGAAAATAAAAGCCTTAAAGACTCTTTAAGCTGAAGATAAATACAGGGAATTCAATGTTTGTCTATTAAAAAATGAAAATGTCAGGATTCCTCAACCAATGTACTGTTGTTAAATCAGGAATCATAGAAGGGTTTATTATTAATATTAAATTGATAGCACTAGTGGAGCTATAGTGATCCCTCTAAGATGTCTTGATTTTTCACGGCAACCAAGTTCTTGCAGTCAACCTTGACTCTTAATATATGTTCTTTTCTCTTCATTGTATCATCTATTAATATCCGTGATCTCCAAAATAAAAAGCAGCGATTCACCATTAAGTTACCTAAGCAATAAACTTTGCAGTTGATACATCTAAGCCTGTGAGCTTGGTTTTGTTCTGTCTAGCACTGTGAAACAGTCACTTTTTTTATCATATTAGTAATTCTCAACAGTGGTAGCTCAGATGTAACATAGATGCTGACTTTCACAGGCCAAGTTCACTTTATTGTCTACTGGAAACTCTCATGTATCATGCTGCATGTCACTGGGGGATGGAAAACAGAAGTTAGTTTTATGTGTGGATTTAAGGATTCAAGAACCTCTCTAGACATCTCCAGAATTACACAACGTAAAGGGGGGAAAAAAGGCTTCCCACCACAACCCTCCTCTGCTACACTAGATAGTTCTGTGTGACTTTAGAAAATTCTTTATTTCCAACAACTGTTTATGTGCATCAAAAGCAATTTGTATTGAAACATTTTTTCTTCCAACTTTTCATTAAACATACACAATACTGAATTATTTACACGTTATTTTTAATAGCTGCAGCAAAAGATTATTCTGCTCTGCACACCCGAGAGTGCACAATAAAATAACTGTTTGGCAGGGGGAAAATGCCCTGTTGTCTTGCAGTACCAGTTGGTATTATGGAGGTTTGTTCGGTGTCTTATTTATAGTAGATTGCAATTGGAAATGTGATACAAAACAAACACCAATGTTCCAGTAGCTTAACCATGCATCAGATTTTTACTTTGATAGTTATTTTTATTTTAAGCATCGTTTATCATGACTTAAAAAATTACAACAGTGAAGGGACAGTCATTCTGCTGAGGTCTCAGCATCCACCTTCTTAAAAGAAAGGTGAAGTTCCATGTCGCACCCTCCAGGAATGCTCCCAGGCATTATGCTGATGCTCCCTTACACTGCCCATAGAGACAGTTTATTCCAGTCATGAGACCTCTTGCTGCTAGTGAGAATCCTGTGTATGGAGAGTTTATAAACTTTGGTTCTCTGTTGACTTTTTTTTTTTAATTGCATATTAAAATGCAATTTATTAAAATACTGAAAAAGCACTTTTTTTAGTATTTGAAAATCTGGTTTCCTTTAAAGAAAATGGGGTCTAGGTTTTGAAAAACCTGCAGGCTGCTTGCAGTGATCTTTCTCATCGTTTTGGCTCTTACTGACCTTTGGCTGGGCTTATGTTTGTGCGTGCATATCTATGGTGCGTGCAGGTATGTGTATGTACTCCAGTTGTATACAGAGGGTTTATGCTTCAATACTGTCCACTCTTCCTCTCCAGCAGTGAGGAATTCAGTGGAATTTTTTTTGCAGGGATACAAAAATGCACAGAAAGCACTTTTTTTTTTTTTCCCAAAAGTCTAGCTCAGTGGTAATCCTACTAAGGCAAGTATTTTGTAGAGAAATGGTATCCAAGTACTTCTAGTCAGATTTCAAATAAAATCCTAATTGGTTTTCTCTCTTTTTGTCTAGTGTGGCTTCCAGCTCCTACCTTCGTGCATTACTAAGCAATAAACATTTCTTGGCTTGCTTACTGGCTCTTTGTTGTGTGTATTTACAATATGTGTGAGGGAAGCCTTCTTTCAGGAGAAAGACTGAAAAAACTCGTTAAGGCAGTGGAGGCCAAAAATGAATCATTTCATTACTTTTTTAGCCTGTGGTTGGAGTAAACTCTATTGTCTGCTCGGTTTAGAATCCCATGATTTATACCCAAAAGGTGCATGTGAGCCTTTGCAGTAGTTCTAAATGTTTTCAGAAATGCCTTGGATAAAATGAAGAAAGTAACTCTTTTCAATGCTCTTTTGTTTTGAGGATTTTTTTTGGCTTATGTACATTTAAAAATTAGCCACAGCCCCAGTCTGGCATCAGGGTCTGCACAGAACCCCTTGGGTGGGATGTACTTCATCCTCTTGGCTGTTCGATGCAGTTGAACACCATCACCCACATCTTTCCCATCTGCAGGTAGGTGGATGTGCATGGATACTGAAGTGGCCTCCAAGGATCTCTCTGGAAGGTGATGGTCTAAGGCAGGAGATTTTGATCACTTTATTTTTTGAATGTTACGTGTTTTTCTGAAGCTAGATAATACTATCAGCTTTGTTTTCCAAGTTCAAATGTGTAAACACATAAAAAACCTTTCAAAGAGATGGAGAGTATCATATTCCCTGCCAAAGCCAAATACTGCTTAGGTGGTAAATGAGGGACTTTTTTGGAATTGAAAAAAAAACCAAAACAACAAAACAAAACAAAAAAAACCCAACACCAAGTTGCTTTTCTGGAGATACCTTTCAACAATAGATGCTGTAGGCCTGTTCCAAACCCCATAAAGCTTTCACAGCATAGGTGAAAACAAGTTACTGTGTCTGGAATACAACCAATATTGTAATTGGAGCTTTTTTACTAACCAATGGCCCATTTTGGGTTTTATGTTTATTTTTCGCCCTTAGAAACAGTGCAGATAAGCAGCAAGGGAGAGTGGCTGAGGGGCTGTGGCATGGCCCTCTGCACTGCAAGCTGCTGTGTCAGTTGAGCAGGGTGGGTTATGGTTCTGCACCCCCGCCTTACGTTCCCCCATCCCCTCAGAACCTTCTCTGAGCATGGCTTTGCGTATGCAGTTGGCAGCCAGTAGGTTTGGATTTGAGTGCAGGCTTGGACCCAGGTTTGAAATACCCTAGGTACATACTGGTGTGACCAGAACATCTATCTCACTGTCCTCAGAAATTTAGAATCAGACAGTGTTTTTGAAAACTGACCTCCTCTGTTCCAGATCAGTAAATAGGATGTTCACTGTGCCTGGATATACACCTAGAGAAGAGGATGGTGCATGTTTAATCTTGAAGAGGCCTGAGTATTTTCTTGGACGTGGGAATGGTGACAGTGTGTTTGAACCAACATTGAGTATCTGAAGTCCTTCCTCAAGCAATAAATATTCACTGATCTGGCTAAAGCGCTGTTTACTCTCCGTACACTTTGAGTCTGTCTCTATTTGAAGGGAAATTCCTTCCAGTGTTTTTCCTGGTCAGTTGTTGGATGGAGGCTGGGTCTGCTTTCAAAGCACTTGTCTTTAATATGCATCAGGTTACCCTGAGGTAAAATGGAAACCTTAGATGTTACTCCTGTAAATAAATGTTTACATAATACATTGCACTGAACTTCTCACCATTGCATGTCTAAGAAAAAAAGGTCACTTTTGACATCAGTAACCTTTAGAGAGCGATGCGTTTGTCACACAGGTAAAGTTACTGTGCACAGTGCATTCCTTTCACTAGATCAGGAAGGTAGGAGAGGTCAAATGTTATTGCTTACAACTCCCAAGGCATTTTAAGCTTTAAACGCAAAATTTGGTTTTAAGGCATGGGCCCCGTAAACAGTATATGCCCAATTTTGCTAATGTGAGTAATTCCATTGAATTCCCTGACAGTAGTTACATATGAAAAGCTAAGTCTATAATGTATGTCTGTGTGGGGTCAGGACCTCAACTCTTCATTTCTAAATGAGAAATTTCCTATAAAACATTCACGGTCACAAAAAATAGTGGTTTTGGATTTGGAACCAAGTAAGTATCTATCGCTTAGTTTACTGCATTTGTGTCAAAACACTTGCCCAGCAGCAAACATAAAAATATTACCTTCCTGTAAGTCAGCAGCAAAACTACTGTTGTGTCAATAGATTAAGGATTTCTCCCTGAACTTAATCCAGCAGGCGTGTAGCAGAAGAGGGAGCTCGGTGTTCTCTGGTGGAATCCATCCTGGGTGGCAAAACATCATCCGGGCGTGCTGGGCTTGTTGGGTCTTCGGACCAGAGCCCATGAAGCCCATGAACATTAGTGCACCCACTCTGTGATACAGGGGAATCAGCGATAGCCCTAAACTTTGTGTTGTGGGATGCAGTGGAACAGGAGATCCTGATGATAAATGGATTTTTGCTGCCTTTGTATTTGAAATATTGGCAAAACCTGTACATTTTCAGACACTGAAAAAAAATACTGAAGTAGGAGCTATGATGCTACATTCTCCTGCTTTTACACATTTCCTGATCTTTGTCCAAAGATAATACAAAATTAATAGTATAAATGATTAGCCCCACATATGCCTGTGACAATACTTGATGGCTTTTAATAAGCATTGCTCTTTTACATGCTCGGTTCCTTCTTCACTTCCCTGTCCATCTCTCTCGCTCCTCCTCCACAATTTAGAGAAAAAAGTTCTTTAAATAGCAAGCTCTTTGCTTTTGTGATGTACCGGGCAGCCTTCCTAGCATGGCCCAGGTTACCACAAGAACAGTCACAAAACCTTGTTTACAGCTATCAGGTTGGTCAGGATTTCTTTGTGGGCAATATTTCGCATCTTCCACCCCCCCCCACCCCA
>NW_009214491.1:0-1155 GCF_000690835.1 Fulmarus glacialis
CAAACTATTCTATGATTCTATGATCATCGTAACCTGCTGTTTCTCGTAAGTCTTGCATACATTTAATGTTACATCCATGTGGGTGTCCTTGATCCATCTTCCGTGTGTAATTGTTTAGAAAACAATCACACAGAAAACTATTTTCAGGACAACTTCCAAAAGGCAAATCTCCAGACAAAAAGGTTATGCAGTTTGACTCATTCAAGAGATCCACGCCTGTTATGCAGAAGTAATGCTAAAAAGTGACAAGAGAGATTCGCCGTATTATATACTTGGGAGAAAGTGTTTGATTAACACAACTAAACCTTTCCTGTAAGGCCTAGATTTTCAGGAATTAATCTTTCAGAATTAATCTTTAGAACACTGTTTTCACATTGGATTAAATTGGTAGAGACAAGACTGAATAATAGAGGTATCCACTCTCTCCTTTCCCTTTTCTCCCTAAGAATCTGAGTGAGGAAAAAGTCTTGGAAGGTTCTCTCCTGTTATCAGGACAAAAACAAAAATAGAACAAAAAATGTTCTTTTCCCCTCCCCAAAAAGGAAAGGGCTGTTCAACCCCAGAGTAACCTATAATCTGGTGTATCATCACAACATTCTTGTACTTCTTAAACACTGGATAAAGTACCTAGTTTTGTTGATGTTCATCCCATACTGGCGCCAGGCTTTCTACTTCCAAAGCTCTAACAAGGTATTTTTGTATTGTTTGTTCCTTGTCTGAAATTAAAAATTGTAAAAAGCATCCATTTTAAGTGAAACCCACCTCAGTTATCTAACAATATTATGCGACTCTTTCTAGAGCCATTTAAAAAGAACACAGAGCTAGTAGGAAGAAAAACAAAAGGACAGCCATAAACAGCAGCTTTTATCAGTTGAGGAGGCTGAACCACTGCAAGTCTCTTCCAGTCCATATTTTGTGTGTGTGTAAAAGCACTAACAATCTTGCTTTGACCTGATAGAATCCATTTTTCCTGCTTTACATGCAGTTTGACCCAAACTAGGTGGCTTGAGAAAGACATGGTCCTCCTGCAAGGGATGGGTTGGCTTGCTGACAGCCTGGGAAAAAGTTTCCAGACTAGACCACAACCTGCAGACACAGCCCTGGCCCCTCCATGACATTGCTGTGGTGGTGGAGCCCCTGGGTGACTGCAGATTC
>NW_009214491.1:1178-13258 GCF_000690835.1 Fulmarus glacialis
GTGGCTACTCAGGCTATCACACTCCTGTACAGCCACAGCACAAGACCTAAATATCAGTGAGAATCTTAACCACCCCTCGCCTTCAATATAAGCAAATTTCACCTAAGGTGAAATCCTCTCAAAAAAAAAAGGAACAAAGAAAAAAATTACTTGCCACTACAGCCATCCTTTTCTTTTCTTCCATCATAATTGCCCTGTAAGAACAGCATGTTTTCCTCTTGCTCTGGTATTCCGCTGCGAGGACATAAGTACACACTCAAGGTCCCTAATGCTGCATCGTCCATAATAGGAAGCACTGAACCTAGAAAACCTTTAAAAGGTTGGTCTCAGTCCCGCTGCCGAACAAAGAAAGCTAATATATGTGCCTCATTTGTTCTGTTATCTGTTTGCTCTATCGTTTGTTTTCTTTTCTTACACATATCCTTGCAGACAGGTTGATCTGTTTAACTACACACAGGTCAATGTCTGAACAGCTCACCTAGAAGCGCCAGCAACACAAAAAGACAAAATGGGGAAAAAAAAGATGATGATGACATACTGCTTTTAAAGCATAACAAAACTCCTATCAACACCAGCAGTCTGGTGCACAGACTGAGGTCAGAGTAAACCCTTTCTGCAGTAACTGAGTAGTTGTGGAGATGAGGTACTCTCCACCTTATTGTGAGAGATGAAACAAAGGGGGGAAACATCTTTTGTGAGGTCACCATTACTTCTGCCTTCTTGCTATACCTTCTTTCATTCTCTCTGTTGCTTCACCTATTTGCATGTCTCCACCTTTCTTTCCTTTGCACTTCTTTCCCCATAGCAACTCTGCCTGCGTACATTCTACTTCTGCCTCCTCCCACATCAAGAAGCTGTGTAATATCGCAGGCTGAACTTTGAAGGGAAAATTGCAAAGACAAAGGGTCGTTAGCTGATGTAGACTGGTAATGAGCTTTCTAGCGCTATAGGCTATGAGCCAAAGTAGGGAGAAAAGAAATAGACTAAGGACGAGTGGAACAAAAGTAGTTAAGAAAGTTTTAAAGTAGAGAGCAGAAAGCTATACGAGGTGATCTTTCAGGATTGTCTGTCCAGCAGACCTGACAGTACACGCTCAGGCTAGTTAGATCCCCCACAACCACATACTAGCAAGGAAATAAATCAATGATTACGTATCATGAGAAAGGCTTGTTGTGACATGGAATTCAGCTGCCACTAAATCCATGTTCATGAAGAGGTTCCTATCTTCAGGCACACAAATTCCCGTTTTTTCAGAGCAAGTTCCTGAAGGAATGATAAAGTTTGTCTTCAGGGGGCTAGCTAACTATTCATATTTCTAATAAGCGTAGAGCTTTACAAGGCATAGGTATTGAATTTACTTTCCTCCAGTAAGGTAGTATAATATTTACATGTATTATTGAACATTTGAAACATGGACTACAGCAATTAAGATGAAAGTTCAACACAAATGTTAAATGAAAATAAACTTAAGTGCTTTACTGAGCTCCTGGAACTTGGTTGCCAAATCACTTCTGGGGATCCCTTATCTAACTCCCATTGTGCCTCCAAGAAAAAATCATCTTCTTCAAAGCATTGCCATTAGACTTTCATATTGACACCCAAATCAGAACAGGTAGAGAAGAGTGGAGGTCAGCCTTCTCATAGCCACCATTTTAAGCTGGTTTCACTTGGTTATATTTCCTACACCGTTGGATGCCTTGAGTTTTGTACTTTAGTTTGTACTTGTCAGTGTCATGTCAATCTAGATCAGATTTTGGAGAACTGGAGTCCACCACAGATGGATATTCAGGTGAGGTGCCCACCTCCGGAGTGTAAACAGAGACATTTTTCCAAGTCTTAGTTGTTATTAAATAATGGCCATTAGCAGTCTAATCCTGAAACAAGGTGAATACCGGTGAGTTGAGTAGGAAGAAGATATTGCCAAGTTTGTGGGTGATATTTCAGGACATGTAAGCACTGTTACTTAGCCCCTAACTAGGAGCAGCTTTCAACACAGTAAGTATAGTTCTTTTCCCGAAATGGTGAGAGGTAAGCAGTTAAGCATGGGATCCTCCATCTAGGTAGCTAGTAAACACGCTTCATTTTCTTTCCCTCCTTCCAAAAAGTTATTCTATTTGTTATTCTTTTATCATATCCTCTTACTCAACTGCTGTGGCATATTATGCTATTGTTAAGCGTTTAAGTATGTTCTCTGTAAAGTTCAAGGTTAATTAGACCAGAAGGTTCACTGCCCTTCAGCTTTTGTTACTGGATACATTGTAAGGTTCATCCATTCACACCACGAGCCTGTTGTTTAATTTTTGCATACAAAGCAGAGCGCATTTTTTGCATTCAGGATCCCTGCTGCTGTGAACTATTTGTTATATGAAACACCAGTGACGTTGGCTACAGCATCTAACAGTCAACCTCTGCAAGCAGGATTAACTAAAATAATGGAAGACAGTATATTCTTTAAATCTGTAATAAACTTCTTTAAAAATAATAAAATTATTTATCTTTAATATATTAAATAACAATTCTCAAACATCCAGCCAAGAACTAGAAGCTAATTCTCTACAAAAAGACACAAGGAAAAAAGGCAGCATGGCACGTATTAGAAGGGTGCTACATTATTATATCTAGATACCTTCAAATGGAAAACCAAAGGGTACGGCAAAGAAAACATGAGAGGATGTATAGTGGTCTTACTCGCTACAACATGTAATAATTAAGCAGATAGTAAGTTAGAGGCCCTAAGTAAAACTCTAAATCTACTTTTGCTTTTTAAGATAGTTTTATAAAAGGCAATTGGGATTAAATTTTAGTGGTATAGGAAAAAAATACATCATGTGATATAACAATGAAAGTCTCCAAGAAGTTGAAATTGAATTAACTTACCAAAGTTTCAGTGTAAGAAAACATCCCACTTAGAAAATGGATTATTTAATGAAGTGGGTTTTTTTTTTTCTTCTCTCTTTTCATTTTCATTCCAGCTGTGGTTGCCATTTTGGGGAACAAGAAAATCCCTGCCTCAGATGTTTCCCATGAGTTATCAGGAAGTACCAAAGATGAGGCAACAGCTTTCCCAGAAATAAAATCTCAAAACCTACCACAAACTCATGGAGGTGTTCTTATTTGTCTTAGTATAGGAGTTGGGGTGTAAAGTCTTTAAAAGAAGAGAATAAGCCTTTTGAGTGGGCAAGAGTAGAAAGCTGTAAGGAAGCTAAGTTACCCATTTCTAAGTGAAGTGGAGGGGTTAATAAAGTTTATATATGTAAAGTCTTTTTTATATATGCGTAAAACGGAAGAGTTGTTGCTTATTGCTCACTCATCATTAACACAGGAACTCTTTTCAGCCCTGCTGATAATGAGAGTACAACTTAAAAATTAAAATAAAATTTTTGTTTTCCTTCAGTTTTGTTGTTGTCATCTTTACTGTCTTCTGTTCTATGAACTTTTCTGCACTGTAATGCAATATAGATGAAACCAGATTAAGGAAACCAATGAAATCTCCTCTGTAGGGTAAACTGAGAAAGACCTGAAGTTACTCATCTTTTTTTTATAAACTTGCACACAGAAATAAGTGTGACATAGTGACACACAGCGGGCGTACAATGAAAGAATAACTGAACGGGGCAAGTGAAGGAGAGATATCCACGTTGCTAAGCCGTGGAGTCTGTAACATGCTGTAACTCCATTCTAAAAGCATCTATTTTGTAATCAACTCTTGCAGAGCTCCAGCAGGAAGAATAGAGCGAGTGTCCCAGATGTGCTAACCAACCAGTACATGGATCTGCTCTCAGCAGAGCATGTTTCAAACACCGGTAGCTATCTGCATCCGAGGTAGCCTCTTTGCTGGTGGGAAGTCGTGGAAGTTTACAAGAAATCCTTTCGCACACATGATAGGAGATAGCTGCTTACAAAAGGTCTATTTGGGAAGTGCCTGGAGTCCTAGGAAGCAACTGAGGCACAATATTTAAAGTAGGGATTAGATAAACCTAAACCAATCTTAAACCAGTGGTAAAAATGCCATATTTTCCAGCATATTTTCAGATCATGTCTGTTCCTAAAGAGTTATTTGAGGAAACTATCCACTGTCTCTCCTACACCTAGACTTGAAAGGCAAGGTTTTGGGCGCAGTTACATATCCTCTCGTTTCTTCTCCATCTTATTCAGAGAATTGTGGTAAAAATACCTGCCTAAGGCCTTCTTCCAGGGGTCTGGTATTGTGCAACAAGGAAGAGGGATTGCTGGGACTCCCTTTCTGCGGAGCTGGGGTTTCCCACCCTGCCAGAAGCTGCTTATGTTGTCTCCCCGTACCAGAGGTCCTTGTGCATCTCTTTCCCCCTCCACTACCCCAGCAATTCACTGAATCTCTTCAGTCCCCCGATACTTTAATTCATTTTTCCTTCATGGAAGGAAACACGTCAGAGAGCCAGTGAAGTGCTTTGGACGAGCTGAGTTGGGACTAACGCTCTGGGGAGGAGTAACAGCTTCAGTCAAACATCCTTTGATCTGTAGGTTATTATAAAACTAGCTGAAACTCTCAGCTCTGCTAACCCACATACAAGAAAGTAACTTCTCAGTCTCTTTTTCTCAAATTCTCATTTTGCTTTTTTCTAGTTTTCAACATAATCAGCATAGTTTTGTTTGTCTTCGTCAGGAACGTTCCCCAAAATTTCACAGTTCACCTTGAGCGCTGGGCTGGCTGCTCACGGTGTAAACAGGAGGTGAACAAAACTTATCAGAGGGGTGGACTTAGCAGTCATAGACACAAACAGAAAGATAGGAAAGGGTTGGGAGTAGAGCAGATTATTTATCATGAAGCAATACAATCTCTGATATATTTTTTCTCATATCCTCTAATTTTGTATCATCTTTCATTACTGATATCTTGACTCTTACTTCCAGTCTGTGTGTGATACCAGCCTCAGTTACCTAGCTCTTGCATGCTTAGATGAGGACATCCGTTCTTTCTTACACATCTTTTTTTTTTCTAGACCATGATTATTTTTTGTTCATCTAGCTTGGACTTTTCCCTGTTGGTTCACATGCTTCTTGAAATGAAGTACCAACGCACACGGTGCTTGCTGCAAGTTGCCATGTCGATCGTTTTGTCTTACCTGCGATGCTCATGCTCTGAATCCTTTAAAAGGCTTTGCTTCTTCATAACAATACGACATGGCTGACTCACAATCAGTTTGTGATTCACTGTATGCCCTGATCCTTTCTGAAGAATGTTTCCAATAAATTTACTCCCTCATCTTGTGATTATAAGTGGGAATAAAGTATTATATATGCTGATTTCTAATGCTATTTATTTCACTAACCTGTCAAGATAATTTTGAACTATAAATTTCTCCCTCAAAGTGCTTGCAACTCTTTCCAGCTTAGTGTTTCCCACAAGTTTAGTAAGTATAATCTTGCATGTAATTAATGAACAGACTGAGGACAGATGCCTGCATAACCTCATTGTGATATGCTTTTACAGTTTGGTAGTGACCAGCTGCTCTGCATATGCCGTGGTTACATAAGTATACTATAATCATGGCTTTTCTATCTAGCACGGCAGCAGCCGATCGGCGCATTTTCTGCTAGCTTGACTGTAAGGTATCATGTGAGAGGATACCAAAACTCACGAATGCCAAGATAAGACAGCTGCCGCTTCTTCTCGTGTATGTGGCCTGCTCTCACTGAGGGAAAATAGATTACCATATTGGGCTGGCATTGTCAACCATTCCTCACAGTAATAATGCGTTTGCAGAATGTCCTCCTTATATCCCCTTAATTGTGTCCTACTTTCTGCTTTGGCATCGTTGGACTTTTTTGACCATATTGCTTTCTGTTCGGTAATTTGATTTGTTTTTTTATTTTTAGTATGGTTCTTTTTGGATTTTGGGGTCAATGTCGTTGTTTAACCAAGTTGATTTTTCTGCACTTCACTTTTCCTGGGATTGGGATGGCTTGGGCACATGTAACCTCTGATTTTTTTAGAATTATTTTTGATTTTTACTTTCTTCCCATGAAATCTTATCTAGCAATGTGGAAAGTTTCAAGGATGTTTTATTAAAGTCCATTGTCTTTCTTTATCTCTCTTGTCATTTCATGAACAGTTGTGCAACTTGTTTGCTACTTTCGTTCACTCAGCTAGATTTGCTCAGATTGAAATCTAGAAAGCCTTCCCTATAGAATGTTTTACATCTTCTATATCAGCAGAATCTCTCTCAAACTTTCTACCTGTTAGCCAACTTTCTCCCACTGTACCCATTTACCAGTAGACATCTGTTAATTTCGGTAATGAACCTGGTGGTAATGAAGGACCTTAGTATGATTTTATTTTAAATCCTCCCCTTAAAATTATATCCCCTGAATCTTCCTTATGCAGTGCTCTATAGTAAAGTCATACCATAGTGGGATCTTTCCTCTGCTTGCTCTTCACCCCCCTTTTGTTGCAGTTATTTGAGCAGATCTCCTGATGAGTTCTGGACCTCAGAACAGGCGCTCATGTTCTCAGCGTGCAAATCACAGTTTCCTGTCATTCTTCAGCACGCAATGTTCTTCTATATCGATATGTGTCTTGTGAACTACCCTACCACGCTTGCTATGCTAATGAATTCTTAGTGCATAAGCAAAGCTTGTCCTGCGTATTTGCTCAGTGGTGTACAATCATCTAGGATGTTCAGCAGTTGGACCCTCTGTTTTTCTTTATTTTATTAGTCAGATAAAAGGCAATAGAGTGACAAAGTAGTTGTGCCTTATAGCACGAATGTATCATCCATATAGCGTGGCAGTTCCTGGGATCAGTGGGAAGGTTCGCTTGATTGGCTTCTGCTGACACCTACTGCCAGAGCTGAATGCAGCAAAATAACACAGGAGAAGGCTTTGACACTGTCTCACAAGATTCATGGTTGTAGCTTTGGATTCGGACTACCAGTATTGTACTTAAAGAGATAAATACCATCCATAGTTTTATGGAAATAAGAGTAATACAGATCAGAAATTCCAAGGTTTCCAGGAGCAATTTGGGGGTTTTTGTTGCTGTTTTTCTAGTAAAATTAGTGAAGGACAAGAGTTAATTGAAAGTCACTTTATGCCTTTTCCATGATAGAAGCTAATGAGTTTATGGCTAGAAGTAAATACTTCTCAGAGGCAAAAAAGATGTAACTTTTTTTTTTTCCAAATAGATGAAACATCTTCATTGTTACTGCAAATGGTTTTACATCAGATTCAAGAAAAAGCTTCTCCTCAAAGCAATTCCTGCCCAGTAGTAAGGACCTGTTTCTTTGTTTTTGCGAACCTCCTTTTCACTTATTTCAATCCTGAGAAATCACATCCAGGACAAGGAAGCATGGTAGAAGATGCTGCTGACTGGAGGGTTGTTAGGTTTAGTGAACCGCAATGAATTCATGCACACAAGAGCTGTAGGTTAGACCTTTATAAGTGTATAAAGGACTAAGAACCTTTTGAGTTATCAGAAAACTATTATAACATCTGGCTACTGGTGGTAGGGGTGTTTGTGCATTTTGGAAGATGGGATATTATGCTCAGTTGCTAAAAGACAGGGCAACAAACCGGTTTGAAGGGTTCATCTAGTTTATATTTGAACTGTAATAACATCGAGGCTAAAACCCTCAGGAGACAATCTGAGGACAGAGTGGCTTTGTTTGTTTTTCTTTTTTTCAGCCAGCTGATCCACTCCCACCATTTCATATTTGTGTACCAGGTTCTCTCCTATGTCTTCAACTCCAAAAAATACAGGATCTCAACCTGTCAAATACTTCCAAATTTAAGCATAATCACAAGCCAGGCATCACTGCTCTGTGTTCTCTGTAAGAAGCATTCATTGTCTTTGTCACTCGTTTACATCCTTGACTTGGGAATTCTTCTGTACTGGAAATGGCTGTTCATTCTTCTCTACTAAACTGGGTATTTGCAGAGACTATTTCGCTAAGGACCAGACAGTAAATTGGGATGCTTAAATACACGTGAATGTCGTATAGATTTAAGTAAACCTTTAACAGCTGCTGAGATCAGTGACTATGCATATGCTGGGAACATACAAATCAATATGGCAGTGAGTGTGTTAGTTGCTCAACCTATTTTATTTTGAGGCATTTATCTTTTAGTGTAATGGGATTGTACCATTCCTTCAATTTGTATTTGATAGAGCACTATGGAAAGCAGATAAATATTCACAGTAATTGCCATTGAGACCTCCGTATAATCAGGTTACACATCTAAGCTAATAGCACTTACATTCTCCTCTTTTTAATGGTCTACTGCCTTAAAGATTGATTTTCTATTGACAGTCGCTGGACACTGACAATCCTGATGAATCCATTTTGTTTGCCAGTTGTGCCGGCATCAACTCTCAAAGAGATATTTGGAATAAAAAATGTGGGGCCTTAATTTTGCAGAGGAGTTTGCATGTGAAATCAATTTAATTTGCTTGCAAGATGGGGCCGCAGAATCAGATTTTGAGCCAAGAAATAGAAGGAAAGCATACGTAAAAAAACCCTGCATGGGAGTCAGCTGTAGAGCTATTCTTACCGGACAAGGCTGTACCTGAACAAACATTGGGAACATTGACTTTCCAGCAGCAAAGCCTTTGAGCAGGTTATTTGGATAGTTGTAATTAGTATTAGAACCTCTGCCCAGCATTTCCCTTTTCACGTTGCTTTCCTAACGTGCTTATGTTTTGCTAACACACATACCACAACTTGAGCAGCCCAAATTTGGTCTCGTGTGTGTAGAAATGACATCAATGTTAACAAAGTGCATCTATTAGTGGTGCAAAATGCAGAACCTGTTGCAATGGCAGCAGTTCAAGCTCTGACTCTGTGAAAGCACTGAAGGAAAACAGTTTTTCATTTTGGAGATCATTGGAAGGCAGTAGAAGAGGGATATGGAAGTTATTCAGTTGGACATATCCAGGACAAGCGTTACCAGTCGAGGTCCTCAAAATAAGCCAGATGCTGTTTTCTAACCACCATCAACTAACCATTAATTAACCCAAAGGTTTATGAAACCTGAACTGAAGTTGCTCAGTGGTGATTCCTGTCCTTCCAGAACACTGTGCTGGGCTGCACGCTGCCTCTGAGGACAAGGATGCGAGGAGGCCTGTGACCCACACCCCTTCGGCGTACCGCGGTAAGCGTGGTGGTTAGTGCTCGGGCTTTTAATAACACCAGCTCAAGTGAAGGGCAGTTAAATACATGCAGCTCAGCAGCAGTTTGGAAGCGAGTGCAGAATTGGTTTAACAAGAGCGATAAATGCAAGAGTCCATGCTGCATGGAAGTTGAAGCTGCTCTGTGCACATACTGTTGTTGACTGCTTGTAGATAGCTGGTACTACTAATAGTACTTATGGTATCGTAAGTACTATGCAGTTGGGGGCCTACGCATGCTTTTTAGACACTAGGGTGTCATATCTAAGTAGAAAAAAGTTGCATTCGTTGTGGGTTGTGATGATGTTGCCATCTTCCCTCGAGCTCACACTTGTGTTTTCTCTCTCCTCTTTCTCGAGCATAAGGCTGAAATGTGGAGTGCTTTTAGTGCGAGGTCAGGCAAAACTGCTAGTCTTGCAGACTAGGCAGGATCAGCTCTGCCAGGGATTCAATGAAGGTAACACCAGACTTTCAGCTATCCTTTCTCCTTAACGCATGGTATGGAGAGCACGCTGAAGACTGATAATGACTTTCGCTTCTTGACAAAATAGAGCATTATTTATCATAATCTGGTCTTTGGCATGCTGCACAAGCCTTTTGTTTCTGTTCAGCTGGAAACTTCTGTCATTGCTCTTCCAAAGAAACAAGTCCCTCTGAGAAATAATTGCTTTCACCTGGGAATGACCCATTTCCTGAGGGTGAATGACAAAGAAGAGAGGGAATAGCACTGGGTGAAGATCAAACTTAAAATTTTAGATCTTGCATCCTGGGCCTGAAATGAATGCCTGGTATTTTGCCTGGCAGTGCTCGGTTCTCATCAACAAAGTAGCATAGGTTCAGATATATCCTGTTGCTGACAATTAATCACTCTTTTGACCCATTATAAATAGATTTAATACATTTATTTATTTATTAATAGATTTAACTTTGTAATCAGTGTGATCTTCAAGTATGTGGTAGATTTGAAAGCAATCCTACTTTCCTGACTGTGATGTTGCTGTTCGCATTGCCTGTGAAAATAGTCTGGTTACTGCCGTGATCTCTGGCAGGACTCATTGCTATACTTCTGCAGGATGTCTACTAAAAAGGTAGACATTGTACTTCCTGAATTTTCCTTTAAGGCTGCTTAAAGGTTTAGTTATTTCCGTGACCTGTATTCAGTGATATAACACAGAACTTCCTTGTCCTGTTTGCCAGATACAGTGTATAAAGCTTGTAAATAAATATGCATTTAATTTGCATGAATTATTACCTTGCCAGAGAATTGTGATTTTTATCAAAGATTCTGTAATGAAAGTTTATTGTTGCAGAAATTGCTTGGGCAATCAATCATGATGATAAGTCTGCATATAGCTGGAATACTTACAAATTTCATTCATTGAAAATGTTCATGTTAATTAGGGTCAAGTCACCATAAAAGATAGATTCCTCTATCGAATATCATTTATCAGTGAAATTAATGTAGGGAAGGAGAAATGCTTTTGACTTTGCAGTCACAGTTTATCAAGTGCTTTCATAAAAACATCTGGCTAGAGAAGTAAACAAAACATCAAAATTTCCATCGGCTTTGACAGTAAAAGCTAATTATTTCACCAGGGTGCTACCTATTATTTACTACAAGGTACTATTAAACAATGACAGAAGTGTTTACTTCCCGTACGCGAAGAAATGGATTGCTCCAGAGGCCAGCGATGTTACAGAAAAAGTCTTTGACATTCCTTCAAAATGCAGGCCGGGTTAGCACAGGATTGTCACCGTCCGATGCCCTGAATGGTGCCCATTCTCAATAGCTGCCACACAGTTTCACAGAGGACAGAGGCTTCCCTATTTGCATTTTTACTGCATTCCCGCTACTTATGAAGGGAAGACTAAGGAATGAATGGGCATAGACTGCTGATTTATCCCCAAGTACAAGGCACATTGGCAGGATTATGGAGCTGGTGATGCTGCTACCTTACTGTCATACACATGAAAGAGAATGACTAGCAGGCAAGAATGAAAATCTGTCTCATAATTTTCACCTTTTCCTCTTCAAACCTGTCCCAGATTTTGAAAGATCAGATAAAAGATTATGCTGTGGAATACATACATTTACACACACATATATGCTTGACAATTACTGTAACCAAGAGGGAATGAGCATGCACAGCTCCACTGCCGTCACTGGAAGGTGGCAGTGCTCAGTCTGTCACAGGGCCAGGCCTGGAGCCATTTTTTTCCTTAAGCCTGTGATAAAGCACACAGACAGAATTTTTCTGTGTATTAATCATCTGAATCTTTATAATTTAAATGTCAGCTGCATAAATTACTTTTCATGGATTAATGACAATGAAACACGCTCTTTGTATTGGAAAGTACAAGCACAATACATTCTCTATGATTTTTATTCTAATTTTAAATCGTTTGGGTGATTGTAGAATAGGTAAGGCCTTGGGATGTAAATGCCAGATGTTTGTTTGGTGGAACCGGGATGATGGAGGAGGGAGGAAGCGGTCATTTTTGCCCTTGTATTTGTAGGGCTGGGTCACTCCGGTACTTGGCAATACCCAGTGAGGTGCCACCTTGCCTTCCAGAAGTTCAGCTTTTGTTTTCCTTTATTAAAGGATAAATCTCTGTCTGGAATGGCTTCCAGAGAACTTAAACCTGTGCACTGACAGTAACCCTCCTTGAGCTCTCCGCACGAATACGCTGCCAGCCCGCTGTCATTAGGCTGGAAGTTGTGAACATTATTCAGTTTCATTTTTGTGAAGTATCATTTCAGACGGCCACTGGAGATAAGTAAGAGCCAGCTCCATTCCCTCATTATCTCCTGATGTAGCACCAGCAGGAGGGATCACTTGTGTTAACAGCTTGCTCTCGCATCTCCTCCTGCCTGCTTTCGGCGCTATCAGCAGCCGGCAGCCGGGGAACACCTCCCTTTAGACAGCTCACCTCC
>NW_009214492.1:0-369 GCF_000690835.1 Fulmarus glacialis
CTGCCCGCCCCGCGGGGACGGGGGTGTACCGGCCCCCGCTGCGGGGATGCCCCCGTCCCCGGGGACCCGGCACCGGGTGCTCGGTCCGTTTGTCCTCGGATGAACTCCCCGGTGCTGGGCCGGTAACGGGGGCGGTGGGGAGCACTGGCCCCCCGCTCTCGCCCAGTCCGCGTCTTCTGTTGCAGGCACAACAGCTGGGAGCCCGAGGAGAACATCCTTGATCCAAGACTCCTCCTCGCTTTCCAAAAGAAGTGAGCAAACTATAAATATTTCTAAGCGAACGATAAAGTCAATTAACTTCTAATTGGCTGCGCGTGCGGTCGAAGTTGTGGAAACAACAGACTGAAGCTCGCCGCGCCCTTTGTGGGA
>NW_009214492.1:400-2257 GCF_000690835.1 Fulmarus glacialis
GCCCTTTTGTTCATCTCAGTTCAGGTCCACCTAGGACATCTCTCCCCAGGCTGGGTAAACACGAAGAATTTATGGCCCGGTGCACAATCTGGTTCTGCGCTGGCTGTACAATGGGAGCGCAGCAGCACCCAGCAGGGACCTTTGGCTCTCATTCCCCGTCCAGCGGTCGGGGCCTCGCTGTGCTTGGAGGGTGACTGCAGGCCCCGGTGGGGGGACGGCGCCTGGCACTGCAGAAACAGTGGGCTTGGAAGGCACCAAAATGTACTTCTGGAGGGCACAGCCATGAGAGGGGCGAGGATGTAACGGGTGGGAGAAAATGGTGTCCCCTGTCAGGGCCAGGGCTACTGCCCAGAGCCGAGCTGGGAACGGCAATTGTTCTGCAGCTATTATACACCAGGAATCACGCACGGAGGTAAAAAAGTAGCCAGCTGGCTACGGTAAGCACAGCGCTGCCAAATATTTTGGCTCCATATTAATAAAAATCATTAAAGTTTATGATAGGATTTAATTATAACTCGTTTCTGGATCCATTTTTTCAAGAATGGAATCTGGTGGTTAATGCAGACAGCACAGTGTTTTATTAGCCATATGTATTACAGCTTAACACAGTCCTTTTTAAACAGAGAACTACAAAATAGTATAGTGATCTGCAAACATTCCCCGTACGATCACCTCAGGCTTTGTGTGGCTGCCAACCTGGGCCACCACGGCCAGACCAGGAGGTGCAGGAGAGGTGAAATGAGCCCAGCGAAGGAGAACTTGCAGAGTTTCCAGGGAATGCATTTGCTTGTCCCCCACATGGAGGCTGTACAGCTTCTCGCTGTGAGCAGAGGGGCAGCTCAGCCCTGCAAGTGTGTAAGTAAGGCAAGGCTTAGCAGAGACGGGGCAGAGGCTTCTGTTTGCCTGATCCCATTGTACTAGAAAACTGCAAATCTCACCAAGAGTTGGAAGAGCTACTGACTCCGGATGAGTGAAGCCATGCGGTCCATCGCTGACCGCTGGAAGCTTCCTGCTGTGGGGATGTTATTGTAGCAGACAGGGATGCAGATAGGGATGCTCTCCCGTCACTGCCCGGCCCGCCTTGGTTCCCCCACGCGCGAGCAGAGCAGGGAGCTGCTCTCAGGGGCAGCGTTACAAAACTCGATGTCTCCCTTTGGGAGGCCTGTGACTGGCACCAGTGGGACAAAGGGACCAGGACTGGGGTAAACAGTGGGAAGGTCCTGCATGGCAAAGGATTTTGGCTCTGTGAGCAGTTTGATAAATATATTTCAGCCGTCCATGCAGTTCAATGCCATGCTGTATGCAAGAGATTTTCTCTTTCCTTTCACCTCTCCTCCAGTAAATCAGGGCAGATGCCTGTTGCTGAGGCAGCTGGGTACCCCGTGTATGGACAGCCGTCTGTGTTCTAAGGCCACAATTTTTATAACCCTTTCCTCACTTTGTAGTTCTTTTTCTTGCATTGCATCACATTCGTGGCCCAAGTCTTCCAGTGACCGGTGCCGGTCCCACAGGGTGAACGGTCCGGGTGCCACGCAGGGGAGGTTAAACTGCACAAGTCCCCGCATTTCCGTACGGTTCTTGGGGCTCTTTGACTGCATTTGAGTGTGGTGTGCCCGTAACAGCCTGAGTTCAAGTAAGTGATGTGCTGGGAGCCTGTAAGATCGTCACACGTTGGTAGGGGTTAAGGACACCTCCCAGCCGCTGCTTAGGTGCAGCATCCCAGGCAAGGGGTTTTTTTTAATGACAGAAGAAAGGGAGGAACCAGGGTGCTGTTGGATATGGTTTTTTTCTTCCCTGCAAACATTGTCCTTAATTGTTGTTTTTTCAGGGAACATGAGAAAGAAGTGCAGAATCGGA
>NW_009214492.1:2329-3389 GCF_000690835.1 Fulmarus glacialis
GGGCGGGCTCTGGCCTTGGAAGGCACCGGCGAGTGCCTGTCCGCAGCGCAGGGTGCGGTGGATGCTCAGCCTCCGGAGGGTGGTGAGGACACAGCGATGCCTGCAGACCCCGGGTGAGGGGCTTTGAAGATTGCAGAGATGGGTGGGTCGGTGAGGATGCCTGCGAGGAGGATGTCTCTTATCGCTGCCGTGGCGATGGCGTAGAAGGAGACAGAAGAGTTGGCTGGCACCAGGGTCCCGCCTGGTATTTAAGCGTGGTCAGTTTTGTACTGTATGCTCCCTAACTCATTTTATGGTAGAGGACGAGCAGCTCAGCTAACACGGGGAAAGAACCTGTGAGTGTCTGAGGCATCTGGCCAAGCAACACTGAAGGATTTGCAATGCCCCTAACGGTTCTTTGGTAATGTGTGTACCCCCTCTCTTCATTGCTTCGCAGGAACCTGAGATTCCTGCAAAAACTAAGTCAAGTAGCTCCTCTTCCTCCACATCCTCCTCTTCCTCCTCCTCTGATGAAGAGGATGAAAGTGACCTGGAAGCAAAGAGAGGTCCCCGCAGCAGAGAGACTCACCCGGTACCGCAGAAGAAAGCTCAGATCCTGGTGGCGAAGCCCGAAATGAAAGACACTTCCAGGAAGAAGCGTGGGCGGAAACCTCTTCCCCCGGAGCAGAAAGCGGCTCGAAGGACCGTGAACCTGACAAAGGTGCTGAAAACGTCCCGGAAGGAGGTGGGCGGCAGCGCCAAGCTGATGGGGAAGCTGCAGCCCCAGCACAGCACGCAGGGCTCGGGCATGGCCGTGCTGAAGGACCCGCCGGGCACCTTGGCTGGGCTCAGCTCCGGGGGTTCGTCTGCAGAAAACCTGCCCAACATGATGAAGAGCGGCTCCGCCAGCCCAAACCGGGCCATCAGCTGGCAGAGCTCCATCGTGCACTACATGAACAGGATGTCCCAAAGCCAGAACTCGGCAGAGACCTCGCCCCTGGGCAGGCTGGCGCTGAAGTCCCAGGCATCCACTAAGAGCGGCTTAGGGCTGGACTTAAAAATGAGGAACCAGAAAGGATCT
>NW_009214493.1:0-12903 GCF_000690835.1 Fulmarus glacialis
TTCCAACCTTAATGATTCTATGATTCACTGGTATTCCTGCTTGATTTACACAAGGTCCTATGCCCTCATGTGTCCTAACCATGGGACTCCTAGCACTATGTGGTCAGGATTTGAGCCCTCTGAACTAGTAGAAGAAGACACAATGTCACTGATAGACAGAATACTGATGCCTGTGGAAAAGGGGAATTTTGCCATTTGATCTAAGGGGCATAAGTTAGAGTTCATACATAGCAGCATTGCCATGTCTGGTTTTTTGTGATGTATCCCACCATCACATAAAATCTTGATACTCCATATGGATTTGAACATGGTGAGAAAAATAGGCATGCTGCCGTGTGAGTCTTTTTAATAACTTACACATAAACTTCAGGAAGATGTAGTCAGATATTAAAGAAATACTCAGAAAAAATAGAATCAGTTGCTGAGTGTCTTCAAATGTAACTTTTAGAAGAGCAAAAACATGCAGTAAGGCAGATGTTAACTAAGAATTACTCTTCTTTTTGAAAACAGAACATTTCATGGTGTTGGATCCCTTACTGTCATGCCTTTATTCTCTACCCAGTTGAAACAGTATTTACAGAGATAGTTAACAGCATGGTTCCTGGCATCAGTATTGAAAGCTTTATTACTTTCGTCACATATATTAGGTAAGAACGTATATTCTTAGTGGTGATTGCTTTCTAATAGCCTTAAGAACACCTGTACCCGTTATATACAAGCCATATTTTTACTTTAGTGCCACAGATGAACACATATTATTTTAATTGGGTTAACTGTGCATTTTTGTCCATTCACAGTATTGCTTTACTGTGGCAGATGGCCCAGTGTATGTGTTATAAATACTTTGCATGACATCCCCTCTATTTTACTAATCTTCACTGTGACTTTCCCATTGGTAATGACTAATTACAGTTTCCTAGCCAGCAACTTTTAATAGATTCCTTTTTTTTTCTTAATCTCTGCCTGTCCTCAACAGCACTGTTTTGTTCAATAATTTAATCAGTTCAGCAACAGTATAATATTAGATAATTGAACCATTACTTTATGAATTTTTGAAATGCAAAATACCCATGAAGTAATCACTGATGAATATTTCAGTATTGATAGAGACCACTCTCTTTTCTGAAGGAACAGAAAGGGTTTTGCTAACTACACTTGAATGCTTTTTCTTTCCTTTTATTTTTATTTCTGTCCCTTGGCCCTGAGAACCATATGCAGTAAATAGGAAGGAATCCAAAAACCAGAAAAATTAACAGAAAGGATTAACATTTTTGCCTACCCACCATGACCATGTTAACTATTCAACACCTACGTATCAAACGAGTGAGTTTATACAGAAAAAGTTCCATTCATCTCTGTCTCCTCTTATCAGTGAAAATTTATCTGCAAAAGGGACTCCCTGAGGCAAAACCATTTCCAGGTTCATCACTTGTGTTAGCAGACAAAAGGATTTAGCTGCTGCTAATTCAGTGGGAGAATAACAGTGCAGAGCTCCTTATAGGCTGGTGTGATTTTGGGGGGAAACTCCTGGACTCGGGAATTTCTGACTAGAACCACTCCTTTCTTTGTGAATAGGATCAAATAGTCGGCTGGTTCATGCTTACTATCTGTATGTTTCAGACCGGCCTCCCTTCTCTCCCTGGACACACATGCATAGATGGGTTCACTGGCAGTATGCAAATGCATATGCATATGCAGCTGCTACGTTTTGCTAAGGGCAGAACTCCTCACGCTCCCTCTCTTCTATCCAAGCTATTTCATGAAACGAAGCAGTAGTGGAGCGGAGCTAGCAGGTGGCTGTAGGACAATTCCATGATTTCACAGCAGTTTGTGAGATTTCACAGTTTAATTTCACAGTTTAATTGTGTTCCTTCTCAGAACAAAAAATTACTTCATACAAGAATGCCGTACGAGCCCTAACCACAGTCTGTATTTTGAAGCTTTCATGGCAGAGATAAGGAGGAAGGGAGAGCTGGCTGGAGCATACTATCCCTCAGACATTACGATGAGTTTGGATCTTAAGTTTAAAATGAATAACTTCATAGCTTTTATTCAAAAATGGTTTCTGCCCACATAAACCCCTCATAACTTTTCTTTCATCTCCTCCCCGCCTCCCCAGAGTGGTATAGGAAGTTCAACTTCCTATGGCTGGGTGTGTTATCGCTAAGTTTTTATTTTCTTTTAATGAAGTAGGATAATGCTTTTTTATCATGTCATTGGTGGGTTTGGAATTAGGTTTGCTGTTGAATATCACTTTCTGTGCTAAGGAAGAAGAGCTGAAATTGCAAGCTGTAGCTGGAAGAAGAGAGGTCAGAGGGTAGCTGAAGTGTTTGGGGAAGCTGGTCCTGGAACTGACCTTTAACGTTTTTTAAAACAACACATGTATGTTAATGCAGCTACCCTGGCTATCTGTAGCTTCTTGTAGACACTTAAGTGTGTTTCCTAGTGTCGGGCACCTTCTCGGTGTATTGCTGCTTACTCAGTGTTGCTGGTATTAATAGTGATTTCTTTCACCTACTGAATGTTGATCCTGATAGTTTTAATTAAATCTGCCTTTTCTCATGGATGCTGCTGAAGTCACATGAGGGACAAATTCTGCCTTTGGAGATACTTGCATACTGCCAGTGAACCCATCTAAGGGATTATGCATGTGTGTCCAGGGAGAGAAGGGAGTCCAGTCTGAAACAAAACCAATTCATATTCAATTGCAAAAGGAAGAAATGCACCTGAAAAACTGCTCTTTGAAGAGAGGAAAAGAGAGCTGATTGATACCCGTTAGCGAAAAGGAAAATAAAATAGATAAAAGATTATTGTTTGCTGATACTGAAAACTTTCAGGGAGGCTTAATGCCAAACATTTTCATTTTTCCTCTGACAGGCACAAGCATATTTACTGTTTACGAAGCTGCTTCTCAGGAAGGCTGGGTGTTCCTTATGTACCGAGCAATCGACAGCTTTCCCCGATGGCGTTCATATTTCTATTTCATCACCTTAATTTTCTTTCTGGCCTGGCTTGTTAAGGTACTGACAAATGTGTTCTTTTAAACCTGTCTGAAATGTAGATCATATTAGAATAAATTTCTTCTCTTTTCTGCTTGCTGAGCTTTGTGTCAGCCATTCTTTCGTGTTCTTTTTTCAGAATGTTTTCATCGCAGTCATCATTGAAACATTTGCAGAAATTAGAGTGCAGTTCCAGCAGATGTGGGGGTCCAGGAGCAGTACTACTTCAACTGCCACCACCCAGGTGAAGCACTTGAGATACTGCAGTTCTCTGGGGACTTGACTGGGTTTAGTTTATGAATGAATAATAAGCCAAAAATTCCTGTTAATTATTATTTTATCTGATTTATTTGACTTTGCATGTTACTGCGTATATTTTAAAGTTGGTATATGAATTTTCATATAAAATTAAATTCTAGGATATATTGTCCAACTAGGCTTTCTTAAAAAAGAATAATAGAGAAGATTGTAATATGTTTCTCTATGTGGCTGGGTATGTTATCACTAGGTTTTTATTTTCTTTTAATGAAGTAGGATAATGCTTTTTTATCATGTCATTGGTGGGTTTGGAATTAGGTTTGCTGTTGAATATCACTTTCTGTGCTAAGGAAGAAGAGCTGAAATTGCAAGCTGTAGCTGGAAGAAGAGAGGTCAGAGGGTAGCTGAAGTGTTTGGGGAAGCTGGTCCTGGAACTGAGAAGGGCATGTTGAGACCAAGGAGGAATGAGGTGCTGAGGCAATGAAAGAGCCATGCTAATATTTGAGGTAGCCACAGAAAATGAGACCCTGAATATGATACAATGCGTAGGAAGAAGCCATGATAGGAAGGGTGCTATGTGTGGGCTGGGTAATGTGAAAGACCCAGTATAAAAAACGAGGGCTAACGGGTTGAGATTTAAATTCTTCCACTCATTATTGTAACAATCATATTATGTATCCTGAATGTACAAAAGGCCAGGCTTTTCCAGGCTAGTCCAGTTTGCCATCTATAAGAGGGACCAGTACTGACTGCCTGCAAAAAGCCCTTAGGAAGACAGATATGAGAAAAGTACCCATGAGGAAAATTTTTCTAAACTCTGTAGCTAGAGATTATTTGCTTTCTTAAGCCAGAGGATTTAAGTGTTTCAAAATTATTTGTTAAATATTTTCTGATATTCCTTTGGACATTCTTGTAATCCATATGTAAATCTAGTCCTTTTCTGCCTGCTACTATGTTTTTTGCCTCAAAAAGACTTTGTGGCAATAATTTCTACTCTATATATGTCTTTGTCAAAGCAGACTTGGGGATATCAATTTAAAATCTAACAAAAAAAAGGACTTTTTCACATGACACATATGTAGGCTGAGGAGCATAATGTTCGTTTCATGTCTGATGGGAGAGATTCCTGAGCCATATAGGCTTAACTGACATACTCTGAACTAGAAGCTGGAACAGAAAGATCAATAAAAACTCAAGAATCAGCCAACATTAAGGAATTTCAAAGATAAAAGAAATTCCCAAAATAATGTCATCATGCCAAAGAATATGAACATGTTGAATATAAATTGCATCATGCAAAATAAAAACTGCGTGTTGGCTACAGACAAGCAAATGGTTACTTTGTTCCTTGAGTCACTGGCATAATGGGTCATAAAGGGAGTCCAGCTTACCAAACTACAAGAATGATTTATCTTTTTCTGTATTAAGAAGGGCAGAAAATTTCTTGCAGGGTTTCTTGTTCAAAGCACCAGACAAAAGTTAAAAACCTTGCATGTTTTGTGCATGAAATAACCTTGAGAAAAAGCAGCAACATCTTGCTTCATTTGCCCACTTCATAAATCATTAAACTGGTCCTGAAACTTAGTTCTATAGAACAGAAAATGAGTGTCTGAGAGTCAAAGTCAAGGAAGGGGTCTCTGGAGAATGATAAAAGGAGGTTCTTGTAAAGCACTTTAGCATTGCACATTAAAGCATGGTACAAAGAGGAGTAACTCAGTGCTGATCTGAGTTAGCAACTCTTCCTAGTGCAGAGATGCTACAGGAATCTTCTCTGCAATAGGAAGAGTTGCTACATAAGGACTCAGCAGCATTATAACCATATTTGTGTGACACTGTCCCCAGTCTAATGAGCACTTCTCTCAGGATGGCTTTTAAGCTTCAACCACGCTGCTATGGCTGTGTTCTTGAGGTGACTTGTTTGGTTGCTGGGTGCCAAGGAAAAGGTGGGAGTGAGGTGGGAACTTCGCCACACTTCATTACATAGTATATGCAGACTCTCAGGTGGCAATTCAAAATGCTAGAGCCATTCATTTTCTTTCAAGGACATTTTCAAGGACAGTGTTAATCACTTCCAGACGTGGTTTCTCACTGTTCCTTATGTCCAGCAGTATTCATCTTTTTATGTTCTAATTTTTATGTCCCCTAATTGGGGGGGAGGAAGGGGAGCCAGAATGCCTACACCTGTGCTTCCAGAGGTTATTGGTAAAATGTGAATACCACTGTGGTCAAGAGAGCCTTTTCCATTGACATCATTAGAGCCCGGATATCATTCAGCTATTTGCAGGAATTATAAGCTCTGGGTAACAGTACAGAAGGACTGTACAGCTACTCTTGATATGCATCAGTGCAACAAAAATAAAGTCATATCTTTGGAGTAAAATAATTTTGCCAGTAAAAAAGACAAGGTTGTCTATTATTTCGAAATGCACCATGAAACTTATTTTTTGGTCACAATGTATTTGTGTTTTCTCAGGATAAGCTAACCTTATTAAGGAATTTATTCTGAACAGGTACTACCATCTAATGATACTGATCAGAGATTAACTGAATCGATTTCTACATTGGGACTAATAGAAACACATTGTGTTTGATGTTATCTGAGTAAAATTCAGAATCTATTAATGTTGGAAAAAGAGCATGTTGCTTTTTTTCTGAAGCAGTAAGAACCATTTCCCTCTTATTTTAAACTAGCTATCATCCAAATGTATGCAGGTCCTTAAGGGGAATGTATTAGATTTCACTTGTATTTATTGGCACGTAAAACATTTCTGACAACGATTTTCCCTTTCAAGATGTTTCATGAAGATGCTGCCGGAGGTTGGCAGCTTGTGGCTGTTGATGTGAATAAACCCCAGGGCAGAGCTCCTGCATGTCTACAGGTATGACATTGCTTTTTAATAAATCAGTGTGTGTAACCAGCACCACTCAAATGTTTGCATAAGGAGACTGTGGTGAGAAATAGCTACAATAGTTTTAGTCATAAATTTCTTTAAATCATTGCTTTATGCAGTGTAGGCTTGTTCTTGAAAATCACAGATCAACAACAAAAGATATACCACAGCCAAAGGGAGAAGATTAGAAAAATGCATTCCTTATAAAGGCTTTGTTTTGTGTGCTCATGAGACAAATATTTTAGACTTTTTAAATACAAAATAATGTAAGTCATCATCCTTTATCTCTCAGACTTTATATACAAACTGATTCCATTTCTGCTTGTTTATTAACTGCAAAATACAATAGCATATTCCAAGAAGCGTGACTAACCGTAATAAACAGAGAAGTACCTCATTTCTCTTGTTCCATCTTGAAAATAGGCTTATAGAAGAGGGGGGAAGAGGCATGTAGGTAGTAAGCCATACAGAGCTTGAAACTTCCAGATTTAATATTCTCACTTAGATATAGGTGAATTTGTAAAACTCTATCCTCATTGTTTAAATAAATCCAGACTAAGATAAGTAATATTTTTATAAATCCCTTTTTATTACAGCACATTGTACAGCAGCTTAGATTTTTATTTGCAAGTTAAATAATGTCACTTCTGGATGAAACAAACTTGCTTCAGAGTAGAAAGCCAAATTTTCTATAGCAATCTGATAGTATGATGCTTGCTGGCAGTTTTGGTTATGTTTGGTTTAATGTGTGAACTAAAATACACATACTTGTTGGCAGCATGTACATTGCTGAACACTAAGCTGGCAAGCACCTTTCATCCCCTCCACAAGCTGTTCATTCTCAAATATCTCTGCTTTGTCAAACCACTGCCATATATTTAATTATAGCATATGTCTTAACTGATAATTCCTCTTCCCAAATTTAATTCTTGATTTTGACAGCAACAGGAACATCATTTGTGGTATTCTCAAGTAACAGTCTTAGGTATGTGGATAAAATGTAGCTGAACTCACAATGGAAACTCCTCCATCTGACTTACCTAGTTTGCCTTTGTCTGTAGTATTGCATTCTTGCCCCTTGTAGGAATCATGTGAACACACAGTAAATTGTGTTCCAGGGAACACAAACCTCATGCATCAGTGGGTGCTGCAATTTTTTATAATTGCAACTCAACTAACGGTTTCCTTCTCATTCTTCATGCCTTTGTGCAACATCTGCAGGGTTTCCAATAATCTATGACCTTGCTGGATGTCAATCCAAGGAAAGCAATCCAAAGGAAAGCAATGCATTAAAATTTTATTTTATTAGGACAGTGCCCAAAATAGGCTTTATTCTTATTAAATATAGACTAAAATACAGCCCAAAGAAAGTAAAATCTCAAAGTCTGGATAAACACACACACCTTTATTCATCTCATCATGCATTATTGTTTCAGTTCTATCAGTCCGAAGTAAAAAGAAAATAGACTTCCTAAAAAATGCATGTATTTAAAGCCTTTGCAATATATTAAGGGCATTCTTTATGCATTAAGTCCCTAGTGAGAGATGTGGTAGTTATTTTCTGAGGGTTTGGGTGCGTTTTGTTCCTTAAGAGGAACACGGAGCATAAATCTGAATCTAGGAAAGAGTTAATCAGATTGGAGAATATATATCCTGCCTTTAGGACACATTCAATTAATATGCATTCTTCTGATCTTTATTAGCTAAGTATATTGTCATTCAATATCCTGAAGGATGGAGTTCTTAGAAAGAGGTAGCAAAGACTCTCTGTTGCCCTGTATCATTTTAATTAAACTTTGCAGTAAGTTTGGTTTTATTAATTCCTCTCTGGGCTCTGTAAATATTACTGCTCCAAATATGAAAAAGAACATTGTTAAAAGTTCTGTTTCAACAGTTACATGGGTCTGAGTCTGTGCTTTTGTGAAACTCCACTTATTCAGTGTATTGAGTTATTTAGAATTTACTTCCTCAATGAACTATACTGTGCATTGGGAGAGGAAATACCCTAGCGGCGAAGGGAATGCAGAGGGACTCTGGAGATCAGGGTTCGATTTATTGGCCAAGCACAAATTTCCTGTAGACCTTGAGAAAACTACTTAATAGGTATCTTTGCTTTAGTTCACATTCCTTATGGTGGAAAAGTATATCCCTCCCACATTTGGCTACTGTGGTGTTTAAATCTACTAACTACTTGAGAGGCACTCCAATAAGATGGACTTGTGCTATCTCAGTTGGCAAATAGATACATCCAGCTCTCTAAAGTGGGGAGTGATGGAGGAAAGAATAATGTGATTTGTGTGTGGTGTGTAACATAAAAACCTCTCTAATACAGATTCAGGAAGACACTTCACATGGACTAGCTGGATCTGTTGGGTTTTACTGGTTTGGCCTTTGTATAACCATGCTTACTCCCACAGACCAGGTCAGGGGTTTCGGCCTGGCAGGCCTTGCTAGCCTAGGTAGAACATTGCAATGGCACGTGGAGCAATGCAGGTCTGGTGTTATTCCTGAGCAAACAACAATTCAGAGATACTGTATAGGCTCTGTGCAGAGCCTTTGTAACTCTCTTTGTCTCACACAAACATGTCATTGTTGCACCATACCGCACAATTAGGTAAAACGAACAAGCAGGCTAATCATGTCTTTATGCTTCTGTCACAGCTGATCTGCAAAGAGGGGATTACAAAGGAGTTTCAGAATCCCATTTAGTGAGTAGTGTGCCTTGGTATGTCTAAACTGCTGGGCAGGTGAGCGCAACTGTGCTTGCCAGGGTACCCCCTCTTGTCTCTCCCGAGAGAGCCCCTGCAAGGGGCTCTTGTATACAGCAGCATAGTAGTTAAAAGTAAGTAAGACTAAACCATGAGAGATGGGCAAGAAAGATGAGCATTAATCTGGTGTTTTCGAAGAACTTTAACTCAGACACCTAAGTAAGTTTTCTTTAGTTTTTTAGAAACAGCTGGAAGTGGCAACATGGAAAATTAGTATCAGTATGGTTTCTGATTTTGACTTGCAAATCTATCCTAATGTGGGGCAAAGAGGCTTTTATTTTGGTATAATGGTTTTATATTTACTGCATTTTTCTTTTGAGTGTTCCCAAAGGTGCTTTGTGGTCTTTTGTTGCTTATTCTCACTGTTCCCCATGACTGGCATTGATTTTAAATATTGATTTTCTTTTGTCACTGAAAAATAATCTTTGTGTTTTCCATTTCAACATGAACCATTTGGCATGAATGCACGCTGAGGCTCCCACATTGCCATGTTATTTTGCTGTTGTTGATATTACTTTAACACATTGTAGTGCGTTAGAATTTCCTGCCTATCGTGATTTACTCCTACGAGCACAGTAGGAAGCTCTCAGTTCACAAATAAAGAAAAACTGAGCACCAGGTTCCAGAAAAAATCCTTTCAAAAACTCTTGGAGCATGTATTTACCCCTTTAATCCCATGTTAAAGGCACCCTGTGTTTCTTATTATTCCTTTCCTCTTAATTTTAGAGGTTGTTGATGTTTTTATCACGCCTTCCTTCTCTTTGTCTTCCTGTCAGCAAAGACTTGTAAAATACGCATACTGATTTGAAGCTGAACTGGAAAGTTTTAACTCACGTGTCTTCTGTGAACCTGTGGTTGGTATTACTAACACCAAGTAATGATATCTTCAGTCTTCTCAATACTTAGTTTTGTAAAGAAAAGAGGAAGTCTGGAACTGTGATTCTGTGGGAACATTGAGCCAGACAGCAATTCCCTATTCATGCTAATATTTTGGGGTCATATGTCCAGCAGAAATGAAACACACAGCTGGAGAAGGAATGATGTTTAGAAAAAGCTTGGGAACACTGTGAGTGTTGTGTCAGCATAAATGGAAATGGTCACCTACTCACAAACTGTATGTGCAGTCATACTCTGATAATAAAATCTTCAACAGATTAAAAATACTGCATTCACTTTTAATCATATGTGCTCCATCTAGGGAAGAAATAGAAGGTCACAAAGCTATGATCTAAGCAAGCAAGTGACATCATTATGATTACAGTGCTCTTGAACATATGATTAATGTCAGAAATTTAATCATATCTTTTTGCCTCAAAAAAAACGTTAGTCCTTCATGCTACGTATTATTATCAGAATGTGATACAGAATTCTGTACAATTACAGAATTTCAGAGAACCTTGAAGGAAAGACAAAAAGATCAAAAGTAATATCAAAAGACAGAAAACATATAGAGGGTGGAAGAGACATGACATGGCCAGAGTAGCAGGAATTGAGTGTTTCAGCAGTTTCATAATGGATATATTGAATGAGAGAGAGAGAGAAATGAGGTAAAACAGTACTTAGGGATTTTCACTGCAGGAGTAACAGAAGAGAGCACAAGTGGGTGCTCTCCTCATCTCTTTCATGGGAAGTAATTATTGGTGAACCAGAAAAGTGTGGTAGTCTATTTATATATGATTTGTCCTTTAGTGTAACTTTGGAATCAAGCAAAAGGTATGCTTACTCAGTCCTATTCTCTTCTTACCTACAGTGGCTTTCATTAAATTAAATACATATGTAATACATTTCTTCCAATTAACTGAAATCCTGTCTTACAGTGAAAGAAAAATCTTCTATTTCAGTTGGCTAAAATTAAGTTTTGATTTGAATGAGTTTATTATTTGGGTATATTGTATGAGTTTATTCAGAAGCAGATTAAATTGATTCCAGATCCTAAACTTCTGAGGATGCCATTAAAAAAAAAAAATCTACTTTTTTTTTCTGTGCCCTGTTCTCGTTTAGAAAGCTTAGAAATTGCATCAGTTAACAGAAGCTTGGATAGTTAGTGATGTACTTGGCACTGAAACAGTGCTGGAAAACAACCATATTAGTTTTACTGAGGAGACTCAGGAGCAGAATATGCGAAGTGTAAATGTAAAAGCAAGCTGTTAGTTTTGGTAAGTTAAAAATGGTGAAAAAAGTGAGGTGGAATGGAAGACTCTGCAGGGAAACAAAACATGTTGGCAACAGAAGAACATGCACAAATAAAGTCCAGCCCCATCCAACCTTCCTAGCCTCCGTTGCATATGGGAAGATGGTAAATCCTGGGCATTACGAAAAGAAAAAAAAAAAAAAGAGTCTTCCAGTATTTTCCACGTGTACATAGGGTATGGGAAGAAATGGTGAAGTGTGGTGAATGGAGTAAAGGGGTGGAAACTCCAACATCTGACTAACTCTCGGACTTTGGTTGGGGATTCACAAAATGAGCTGTTGTTAAATGTGTGCTCAGTTTCAGCTTTATGCCGTTTCAGATGAGGAAGGTAAAGCTGTTATATTCCTCTGTTGTCTGCTCGCCTCCTTTTTTCAGGGGCTTTAACCACAGGAACAATGGCAACTGAAGAGGCAGTGAGTTTACTCCTGGGACACCTCAGCTCACTGTCTCATCTGGTAATGTAAACTGGTGTTCACTTCAGTTTATGTTATTAAAAGAAGTCATGAATTCAGACAGCTGAAACGATTACAGTCCATTTAACTGGAGGAAGGAGGGGACAGGGCAACTATAATGTAAATGAGCTGCTGCTGGGGTGTTGAGAACCGCTATCTGTTTCAGATATGAATTAAAAAGATAATCTCATAAAACTGGAGAACCAACATATTTTGTCCGTATACAGTTTTTGCGTACTTAAATTCACCATTTTTTACTAAAAGGGACCTGAAAAATAGTAAGCCCCATGGTGTAGAGAGCGGAGAATGCATTAAACTAGCAGACAAACAATGCATTTGCCATGTCTCCAAAATCAGCCAGTACCAGAAATAGGCATATATAGATCATCCTTCTCTGAGCTTCTGGATATCCATTTACGCCCTCGTTCTCTATCTTGGACTCCAGCAATCATTCATTTAGGGGCTTTCTGAAGTGGATGTTAATTTAGGCCATTATATTTAGTATCCATTGATGGATTTATCATCTATCAATTTTTCTAGCCTTTTTTTCGAACCCATTTATCGTTTTGGCCTCCAGAACATCTTGTAGGAACAAGTTACATAAGGTAACTATGTAGCATTTTAATGGATTACAGCTGAGGGATTAATTTGCTGATTTTCCTGAGATTACTCAGAAATTACAAAAAACGTAGTGCAAAGATGATTGGTTGTAATTTTGAGATGGATGCTCCTTTTCTTTTCAATAAAACAAAAAATTTGAAACAACGAAACTTGACAATGCCAGGATCACAAGCTGTTGTAACATGCAATCAGTAACAAGAGGAGGGCAGACATGAGTGTCTGAGGACGATAAACACAAAGTATGGGGGGGTGTGGGTTTATGTTTGTGCTTGTGTATACAAATAGAATTATCAGTGATGAGGAAACTTCAGAAAGGGAAATAGACTTTGAATATCAGGAAGGACTGTTAAAAAAAAAGATTAGTGTATTTGGTGACAAGGCTGTCATTTGTAAGACAACATTCAGGTCTCCCGTAGGTAACATTCTGGCATTAACAAACATTAATTAACTTAATGATTATTAGATTCCTATTTTAATTTTGTCTATGCTTCTGTTTCTCTGCTATTGTATACATGCATCTAAAAGAAAAGTAATGTAAAGGGGGTGCAGAACTGCATGCATATTTCCATCTGCAAGGCATACAACCAACTTCCCTCCTTTCCTTCCCTCCCTTCTTTCCTTCCCTCCTTCCCTCCCTCCTTCCTCCTTTCCTCCCTTCCTCCCTTTCTTCTTTCCCGCTCCCTTTCCTTCCTCCCTTTCTCCCTCCCTCCCTCCCTCCCTCCC
>NW_009214494.1:0-8683 GCF_000690835.1 Fulmarus glacialis
ATTAATATATAAATATATGAGCTTTAATATATAGATATATCTATTATATATACTTATAAACATATATAAGTGTGTGTGTATATATAATCCATGATTTATAAAAAAAGCTTAATTAGGAAGTAGCTTTATTTTTGGTACCATACAAAACTACAACACAAAATTGCACTACAATAAGAAACAGGCCTTAAAGCTTTTCAAACAAATATTCTATAGACAGTAACTAGAAAAACAAGTCTACACCGAATAAAACATACTATTCAATGTATTTGTACATTCATTGAGAAAATTTTTACGAAGCAGTATTTCACCAATGCCCAATTACAAACACAAAAGACATAAAACCTTGCTAAACCAGAAGTTTGTCTTTTCTAAGAGGTTTTTGCTTTTTCCAACCCCTTGTAGTTCCAACTGTTTTTTTTCTTGCAGAGTATTATGGTTAGTATTCAGTATTTAACTGTCTTAAAATTTTAAAAAAGTGGACCTCAAAAATATGACTGATATCATCTTCCCTTATGATTGTCTCCCTGGCTTTTTGTGGCAAGGCACATTCAGGCTTACGATCTCCAGTGTGTGCCTTTAGAACACAAGTTACTTCTTTCTGTAGATTCTCTTAAGTTTTGTCTTAAGAGATTTCTTAAAATGTTAAGATTTCTCTTAATGTTTTTTGGCACTACCATGTTACTGACAGCCATCCAGTTTTGATTTCATTTCTAACAGAGAAGTGCAAACCCCCAGCCTTTACAGATTACTACTTACTTTCAGGTTTTGAATCCACTACTGCATGATGCATCTCTTTCAGCTGGAGCTGTGCTCTTTGCAGTCTCTGCTCTGCATGGAACAACTTTTGAGAGAGAATTGGACACATACAAGCTCATTCCTTTGAAATGCATATTCAAACAACTAAACCAAAAGAGTATCAAAAAGAATCCCAAATATAAAAAATGGTAGCTGTAAGCATCTGGTGATTATCTGTTTCACAAGGGAACATGCCAAAACAAATTTTCAACAAAAATTGGCCCAGGTTTACTTGATATTCTCTAGTGTTAATTAATTAAGGAAAGTATTCTTGTTCTCCCAAGTGATATTTTCTCTATGGCAGAAATTCATTAAACAATTTTCAACCAAAAATATGAGTGGCTTGAGCATCAGAACAACAAAAAAAAGACAGTAAGAATCAGGACTGCAGCAGATAACTATCCTTACACTGCAGTCCTTCAATGCAGCTGAGTTGTCACAGCAATCCACTGTCCAACTTGAGAGCACACTGGAAAGCTTGTTGCCAAACAACACCCAGTTAATTAGCATTTTTGTGATTTAGAGAGATGTGTACTAAGAACTGGAATTGGCTGGACATCACATTCATTTTACTTGTGATCTCACTCAGGTTCAAGGAAAGACCCAAGAGCTTGAAAGCCTGCTGATTCACATTGATTCCACATGCAGATATAGACTGCAATACTAGAAATCTGGGGTTTTTTCCCCTTTTAATACAGTGTTGAAGTTCACGTTACAGAATTTGGTGAGATGATACAACAATATGGCACTGGATTTTATTAAAGTATCTTGTTTTGACAACATAGCTCAGGAATAAAACCCATCCTTATATTCAGACGTCAACTGCTTCCAGCGCTTCCTAGGACATAATCTTTGTCAAACTTGGGGACCAAAATCGCAAGGTCACTCCCCCCACCCAGTGAAAAGCTGAGGTACTTGCTGTGTTACTCAGCCCCTGAAATCTTAAGTGCAGAAGCACAGGGATATAAATCAAACTAAGGAAACATTTGCTCACTACCATAAATATAAAGAATTCTCTTTGGGTGCTACAACAGTAAGTCATGGAACATTTCCTGGGACTGCTACATGATGATGTCAGCGGCAGCTGAGTCAGCCAAGTACCTTGAATGAGGTGTTTAAAACCTGCAGGGTCAAGCCTCTTCCCTCAAAATGTACATAAATATTTCTATTTTAAATGGGATTTAATTTTCTGATGTTGGGAGAAACTCTGTACTGTTGTTCCTGATGTACGTTTTAAAATGCATGATTCCCAAAACAAAAAACAACTATTTATTTTAATAGGTATGCTTTTATGTCAGTACCTGATTTTTTTGTTCTTGTTTCTGTTGTGCCAAAGATTCTTCTCTCTCTTTTTCTAAGCGAAGCTGTCTTGCTATTTCAAGCATACGTTGATGATTTTGTACTGTCTCCACCTACAGCAAGTGGTTAAATAGTGCATGTTACTGTCAGATAGTTGAGAAATACATTAAAGAGATCATATGTCTCACAAGCCCACTTAGCACTTCCTTTCCATACATGTTACTACTCAGAAATGACAGCAAAGTACTGGACTCAAGATTCTTAAAAGTTCTGGACTAACGCCTAGGGAGATTCCTTGTGGGTCAATTAGTTATTCGATTCCCTCCTAGACATACAGTATGTTTATCTTAATCCTTGTTTGCATTCCAAAATCAGAGTTGCAAGCCAAGGATTATGACACTGAAATGTAACAGCGTTACTTCTCTTATTACCCTCTTCTTAAGACGCTCTACTCTTTTGATGAGTTGATCTTTCTCCTCTTCCATTGCACTGATGTCCTAAAAAGTAGAAAAA
This sequence comes from Fulmarus glacialis, assembly GCF_000690835.1. Taxonomy (NCBI): domain Eukaryota; kingdom Metazoa; phylum Chordata; class Aves; order Procellariiformes; family Procellariidae; genus Fulmarus; species Fulmarus glacialis. Next base: position 2,608 of record NW_009214494.1, read on the forward strand.
ATGCATAAAGAAATGTTAATTTATTTACAATATAATATGGATTGGACTAAATTCTGTTCAAATTAATATGAAAATCAGAATTCTTCTCTGAATACACTGAAGCAGTTCTAGTTTTATTGATCTATGGTCAGAACATCCAGGATTCCAATCTCTCTTTTCTTTTTTACTTCTCCCACAGTTCCCACTCTCTTTATGCTAACATTCCTTCATCCTTGAGTATTAGTGTGAACATTTAAAATAAAAGCAGGTGGATTTCTCTAAAATAAAACCAAATAAACAGAAACAACCAAGCAAAAATCAGCATGAATTCAACATCTGATGCAATCTAACACAGGTTCTTAATGTTACCACCATTACCCACTTCCTGGCAGACAATTTTGCATGAAGTTGCATACGAGTGATGTTTGCTGCCACTTTTTGTATTAAAATAGTGTTAAAAGAAACACCTTCTAGTGCTAAAACATGTATCCGATTATTATTCTCCTTTAATCCTATCTTACAACAGCAGGATTCCAGAGATTGATCGTTATGAGAGAAAGGGAAATAAATTCTCCAAATTTAGACCTTATCTCAACATTTGCTTAACTTGTCCATATGTCTTACTGGAAAGCCGCACTCGCTGAAATATTTTGCTGAAACAGGGCAAATATCTTTACTTAACATCTTAGCCGCACAGGATAATCATTTTTGTTGACTTAAGCTCTTAAGTCTTTCAACACCCTCTGAAATTATTACCCTACATCAGTAAAGCAAAAGGCTTTCTACCAGTTTGCATTCACAGGAAAGAGAATTGTAATATTTGAAAATCATGCTGAACAGAGTCTTGGCAGCCTTGTTTCCCAATCTGCTTCAGAAAGCTCAGTTCTAAGCATAAGCGAGGACTTTCTAATCTGTTTGCCAACAGAGAACAGTTTCAAAAAGGCAGCTGCAGTGCCTACCAGCTCTGACCTCTACAACTTATAGACCGCAGTGAGTCCACAAAACCAACAAGAATAGACATTCAAAAAAAATCTAAACAAAAGCTGTGCAATTTTGTCAGGTTTTTTTACCCTTCTTATTTCTGCAGTAGATAAACCAGATGTTTTGAGCTGCTCGCACTCCTTATGTAGGTTTTTGAATGCTTCCATCAGTTCTTCATACTATAAAATGAAATAAAAACCATGCAGAATGAGCTCTATCTAAGGATTTTCAGATCAACATGTTGCTTTACTACTAAGACAGTAAATATAGAAATAGAAATATGGTGAGAACAAGAATTAAAGGCATTTTTTCATCACAAAAGCTTGACAACTTATAAAGCAAAATTAAAAAATCACAGTGAATTATCTTCCATTTGAAGGTACACTCGGAAGTTTCACAACTTCTTCAGTATTTTCACCTCTTCCCTTGTAATACATAGTGTATTTTCAAAACAGGAAGATGTTATCTGAAAGGGACAATGCTATATTCACAAATTATTCTTACTACGAATCTGTGTATATCACATACGTAAATTTATCAGCCAAAAAGGAAGAGCTTGATCTAACAACATGCTTGATCGAAGCAATGGGGCTTGAATTTATAGAGTACTGAGCTTTAATCCAGCAAAGCAAGGTCCAAGAGCACACCTGACTTATGTGAGAAATAGTTTTGACACACTGCATAATCATGCCCTCAGTATAATATGGAGATGGATATATGTAGTTCTGTAGTTAGAAAGAAGTAGACAGTGTGCTACTTCCACACCAGTACGTTGCCCACCAGTAATCTTAAACTGAGAGGCAGTGTGAAAGTCTGTGTGGGTAGAGAAATAACAGGGGACAGAAAGAGTTTAGAAATATGGATAGGAAATAAATTTAGATACAACTTGCAGAAATGCAAGCTGAGATATAAGGAAAGATAATCTCCACAGAAACAGCCATTCAATAAGATGGAAAAATCTAAAAAGAGAACATCAAGTCATTTTTTACTTCCTGGAACGAGCAATTGATATGAATGTTGAACACAAAATGGCAACGGCAAAGGCCAGTTCAAACAAAGGCATCACATCCCTGAGCAGTGAAGCAGCAATTCCATTTTATAAAACCCTGGGGAACCGGCATCTAGAATGCTCTGTTCATTTCTGGTTGTTTCAATTTCAGGCACACACTGACAAGCTGGAATGAATTAAAAAAAAAGGCAATAAAATGGCTACTGAGAAGAAGATAAAATAATAGAGAAAGAGCTTGATTAAATGGCAAATAAAGGTATGATAAGGCATGCACACGCTGGACAATGAAGAATGAGTTACAAAAAAGTAGCAGTAAAAACGCAACTGGCCTGCATTATATCACTTAATGCATTATAGAAATACTTCAACAAATAATGAAATAGCAGGTAGTCTCTGAGCAACTGCATTCACGATTGCTGATGTCCAACAGCTTTCCTTTGTGTGGATTCTCTACCTCTTTCAAAAGGGGAGCTTAGTAAGTCTTTTCCTTATTGGGACACAAAATTTCAAGACTAATGGTAAGATTCAAACAAGGGTATAGCACAGTTTGCCAGATCATAACGAAGGGAAGGTTTCTCACTTTCACCGAATAAAAGCTGCAGCTACCCCATGTGTACCGAAATAAGGGACACGCTCAAATGACCAAAGAACACCCAGGTTCCTACAGCAGAAAGAAAGAGTCCTGGCACCCGAGGGCAACTCACTGAAGACTGGACAACTAGATTTATGCCTGAAGTTGCTAACTTTTTAAATTATATCCTGCAGCCAATCTGATGTGCAAATCACAATACAGTTGAGAAGGTGGCAAGTACTATGAGTATCTTGTTTAAATAATTTACAAAAGTACATTTGAGCTTGATTCTATACACCCATAAAACTTGACCACGTTCTAAGATTTCCAGACTCTTATGTTTGAAATGTTCCTCTTAAAATACACTACTGTAAGCCTGTCTATCTGAATACTTTAGGCTAAATTCTTTAATACAGTAGTGTCTAAATACTTGCATGGTAATGTTAAATTATATTAAGGCACTATATTACCCCAGCTTCTGTTTTGAATTAATCAGCAGGGCATTAGTTTAATAAGACCGTTATATTACTGTAATCCCAAAAAGGAATACATCTTACATAATGGAAATACTGGAGTTGGATATTTATACATATTAAGACTGTGACATACTGAAAAAACACACAATCTGCATTCCTTTCTCTCTTTGCTACTTCTGCTTAGTTATTCCAAGTTATAAATCCAATATTGTTAGTGGTAACAAAAAAATAAAATGGCTTAGTCAAGCTTCAGTCAGACTATATGGCTTTGCTGGTGCACAGTTAATAAATTGAGTTACCTGTTACAAACACTGAAAAACACTGATTTTGCAAGTCTCTATACATAACAAAAGGCACAGAAAACTGGATAAAAATTAGGTAAATATGTACCTCAGATAATACAGATCTAAAAACATAACTTTGGTTCACTTTAAGCTTTACATTTCAAACCCACCCACTCTGACTATCTAAAATCAACATTTAATGCTCACAAAAGAAGTGGGAAGATAATGAGTAGGAATGTCAGCCTGGGAAAAAGACATTTTTTACTTATTCACAAAGAAATAAATGGTTGAAGCAGAAGTGGGATAAGGCTAATACAAACATTAGGCACTAAATACTATGTAATCAATTGACTATTAGGAGACATTGGCTTTTGGTCATAACATTTTCTGGACTAGTTTGAAGCGGTAATTTATAAAGTTAAAAATATCCATGTTGTAGTTCATAGGAAAAAAAAAGGTGTTTAAAAATTAAGAAATAAAAATCTGTCCTGGCCAGCGTGGCTCTGAACATTAGTACCCAGTACTTACGGGCTTAAAACCTTTTAATTCAATGTTACCTATTAATATACAATTTCAGGGTTATTGGAAGAAAGGTGGTCAAGAGATATATTTCTTATTGAGAATCTTTGCTCACCCTTGATTCCAACAAACTCTTAACATAACTCACTTGAACACGTATCTCAAACAGTAACTCCCCGATTCTGATTCATTTATTAAAGTTGGCACTTTAATTAATTAATGTAAAATGTTGGCATTCATGAAAAATGGTACCTGTTTGTTGATGTCAGCCACAGTATCATCCTGTAGGAACTCCGCTGGCACTTCCAATTTCACTAAGAAACGTGCCAGGTAAGCTCTTTTCTTGAGTTCATTGGTCCTCTGAAGAAGCCAATGTAAGACAGGATGAATTACAGGTTTGCTTCCAGTAACTAACCCTTGGCGAAATGCACTCCTACACGAAAACCACAAAAAGAAAATACCAATAAATCTCAAACTAAAGAACACTGGCTTGGAACAAACAATTTGCAATATTTTGACATTCCCTCTCCACTTGCCTAATGATTTTCTTAATGCTGTTAAAAGAGAAAACACTCATGATGCCAGTTTGCTATTTATGATGCCGATTCTGCTACCTCGAGACAGATAAAAACCCCATAACACATCAAAAGGCTAAAGCCAGCAACAACGACTCTTCCTTTTCTGCGATATTCTTGGGGAATAAAGGCACTGTGGGAAGAGCCTGTGTTTCCTGGGTTAGAATCTGGCGCAGGAGGGTGCAATCCAGCCTCGGGCGGCTGGTCTGAAAGGGATGGGGAAGGGACTGACCCCGCCAGTCATGCGGCACCCTCTCCTGGCTGGCTCCGCAACAGCAGCTGCTGCGGCAGGGCCCGAGGGGCTGCCTACACCTGTAGGAGCCTTCTGCTGGCATCCCCTATACCATACCCTATAGAGACAAGGGAGGAGCCGTCTTCAAGGCGTTACACATACCCACTGGGATAGTCGAGGTCAAAAATACACACAACTACTGAATTAAAGGTCGTTACTGTATAAGCTGTTTTACCGTGATTCGTAGACCAAAAGATACTTACAAGTCTGATATACTTCCTGGAGGTTTGTACTTAAGGATACCAAGAAGACTCAACATTCTTTTAGCTGTTTGTTCCGGCAGCTCCTCTCTAATGTCAACAGCATGCTAAATAGTTTTAAAAAAAAATTAATTATCCACTGTTTGTTCAAGCATGTTAATTAACTAGGAACACTAAAAGAATTTACTTTATCCATTTATCACACAATATGTCAATTGAGAGAGATGCTCCATACAGAACATCCCTTTTATCACGAAACTTCAATTCTCTTCTAACGGATTTTTCTCCAACATAGGTATTCAGGTAAATTTATTCTAGGTATACATTTTCCCTGCTCATGGGACCTCACCTATGCAGACAAACTGATTACTTCCACCAAGGAAGTCAGATATCCCAGCAGACCAAGACAACGTAGCTGCACCCCAGATGTATGAACGATCCCTTCTGATCTTACACACACTTTTGGTAGCCTCAAAGGAGAGGGATTCAATATCTATTGCAACTGCTAAGTCATGAGGTTTGGTTCTTGATCAGTTCCCGCCCTGTGTATGTCTGCAAGACACAGCCTGACTTTTGACTTAAGAACACAGCGGTTATCAGTATGAAGCAAGTTAAGATCTGTGTCCTGATTCCCAAGGAAAAATATACAGTCATCAGTCTCTGGGGGACAGGGATCCAGTATCCCTGGCCCAAGAAACATTTTCTGGTTTGCCAAAAACACATAGATGTATAGACAGAAAGGATTCTTGCTAGGCACATCTCTTTCCAGGAAGATTGATACAAGCTATTTTGATAAACCAAACATGCCGCAAGATTATACAGAGCCAGACCTAAATAAAAGCAAATTTCTATGTCAAGCCCATTTAAGATGTTCGCAATTACACAGGTCTGAGCACCTCTGATTGCCTTCCTTACCTTTGGGTCAATCTCCCCCAGAACATCATTGAGCAGCTGCAACAGCTGCATTGACTCTAAGGAGTCAAACGTGATTAAATTGTAGTTCTTCCTGAAGGGCTCCTGATTGAGCTTCTCAACAATGAACTGGATTTGATCACTCATAATCGTGTCCTGGAAAAAAACCTCTGCAGAAAAGACAGAAAAGATGCCACGAGGCCTAGGCGGGGAGAGGGAGCTGGGGGCTGCCGGGAGGGCGGGTGGAGGCACCGCCTCAGCGAGGCCCACGGCAGCCC
>NW_009214495.1:0-20401 GCF_000690835.1 Fulmarus glacialis
CCCCCCTCGCTCGAAGGCGCGGCCGGGGCACCGTGAACTCCCCGGGGAACAGGAGGGCGCGGAGAGCCCCACCGGGCGCGTGTCGCGCTCTTCACCTCGCTTCTGGCAGCACGAGACGTGTCCACCCTCCCCACCCCCCGGCCCCACCCCGTTCTCCTCCTCTTCGGGACTGAGGATGCCAAGTATTTCACATTATAAGGCTGTTTGCACTCGCTGTTCCACGGAAAGGTTACAAAAAGGCGCATCAGTTTCCTCGTGTTAGAGGGGAAAAAAAACAAAAACCACAACAAAACAGAGATCTTTTGTGCTAAACGCGGGAACTTCGTCTTCTGAAGCAGGAACTGAAATTTGGCCAGTCAGCAATGAGTTGTTGATTAAAATCTTGGTCACCTCTTTCTTTGCCGCCTTTTTCTCTCCCTTAAAAAAAGAAGTTACAAGCACTGTTTTGTATATATCGTGAACATATTTATGAAAGCGGCCACTAAATTCTCCAAAAATTCTGTCCTTAAGGCTAAAATCCTGTAGAGAAAGAGATAGAGCATAATCATATAATTGCATAATTAAAGCTTTTACCATAATGCCTGTTCTCATGGGTGAAGTAGTGTGAGGAGGCTGGAGTAATTACAGTTGTTGACATTATGTTGCAAAATATACAAAGGTGTAAATTTACAAAAGTAAATGTGGTTATCATGTGATTTTTTTTTTTTTAAACTTTATTGCATGTTCTTTGTTTAGTGAGAGCTTTATGAATAGGATCTTTACAGATGTGTTAGGAACTGAGACTGCCTGACTAGGGGTAGGAAGAGAGAGAACTTGGATTGTAGTTGGGGATATTCCAGTTTGCTGAGCTGCTAGTGAAAGAGGGAAGGACTTGATAGGGTTGTCTGTTTATTTCCCATTGACAACATTTGAATCCTTTAACTAGCATCAGCCACAGTGAACAAAAAAGTTTGAAAAATAATCTGGAAAGGAGCATTGCACTCCCCAAAAAAGCTGCAGCATGAGTGGCAGTACCTATTACACATCAAAGAACCCGTCCACAGAGGACTGCCATCTTGAAGGACAAATTCATAGAGATCAAGTTTCTTTGGCTCCATTGCTTATGAATCTGTTTGCTCTTATGTGAGAAGTGTTATTAATCATTCTGTGTTTTAAACTATAATCATTAAACCAGAAGACACAGACCCAGAAATGTAACATTTTATCATTCCTTCTTTCTCTAGGATATTATTGTTATAATCAGTGTATCATCTGCTTCCACTGCAAGTTCTTCAGATTCAGGAAAGAATACCTTGTCACATGTTTGTAAAGCAGCCAGGTCGCTACAGTCTCTGGGCAGATCCCAGCACTGTAGTTGTAAGGAGCAGTAAGTAGTCTGCTGGTAGAGACAGCAAACACTTTTATTCCTGAAAATGACTGAACAATTTGGAGTCATTTTTGTGACATCACATAAGGTAAGCAATACTTAGGTTATGTACCTGAGTCCAGGGACATTTTTAGGAGCAAACATCCATGGTGACTGCCAGGGTAGCTCATGGAAGTCACAGTTGCATTAATTTAGGTAGCTGTGTCAGTCATCTCTAGTGCAAGTGTGTGAAGGGAACCTGTGCCCACCAGCCCCACAGTCACAGTGTCTGTCCTGGCAGCAGGTTGCACTACAGGCTTTGGAAGACCAACAAGCACTCAGGAGGGGCCCGCTAAGCCAAGCGGAGGGAAGAGCAAACACTAAGCAGTGACTCTTGGGCATACAAGCAAAGGAGGCTTGGGTACAGATGCCCATGGTCAAACTCACTGTCACTTCCAGTCGGGCCCACAATTACAGGATTAAAAATGTGTAAATTAGGATGAAACCTGATGTAAGATCTTTCACAGAGAAGCTGCTAGTGCTGAAATCAAAGTTGTATACTTGTCATTACAGCGGTGTTAAGGTCTTTTCCATATTCAAACACTTTGTATGCCCTGAAGAAAATCATAGGCCGTATAGGACCTCAGACAGTTCCTGTAAAATGCAGAACATGGCTACATTGTCTTTTACAGTGAAATATTAAACTTTACATATTGTTTTATAGAATGTTAGGAAAGTGATTTTCAAAGGGAGCTAAAAAATAAATACATGAAGATATAAATGGTACCTGGTTTTCATTGCATAGTTCCATTTCCTCCACTGATGTGTCTTAACTAGAACAAATATACAGTTATATAGATATAACTATGGAATTTTTTTATTTATGGATGTATAGAATATATATTATAGACAACAAATTTTACACAGTGATATATATATGATAAGGTGTACTACATACGTAGTATTTGCTGTACTACCTAATATGTACTGCATGCTATGTATAACAGTGCTATATACAGTACAAATGGATGTATTCTGTGGTTATATATAATAAATTTGTATTTATATTACTACTGCATACATTAACATATGTATATAGAAATAGTAGATTACATTAACATATGTTAACCATTACATAGACATATACATTTTCTGCACATACATATGTGCCTCATGCAACTTCTTTCTATACCCCTTTTCAGAACATCCTCTCTAGGAAAGGTGTATCCATCTTAATTGACTTACTGTTGCTGTGTGCTTCATCACATTTTGCGTTTTCTAGTCCAAGGCAGAGACTGAACATAAGCTAGCTGCAGTGTGTGATTCTGGCCTACAGTCTGCACAGGTTTAGATACAGCTTAGTGTCTGCATCCTGCTTAAAGTCACAAAAATTACCATGAGCCCTCAGACTAAAAGTTGGTGTATGATTTTTTTTTAATGTGGACCTTGATTGCAGTGGCATCAGGTTTTTAAAGTGAATGCACTCCTCTGCGAATGCTGCAGTACAAAGGCTCTGAAGTGATTCGGTTCCCTGGTGCAGATTTAAAAAAAACCTGTTGTCATTCTACATCCTTCTAGTCTCTGAGCCCTTTCAATGTAGGAAGCCCGTTATCCAAAGTAAAAATGTTCATATCCACCTTCTAAGGGTAAGAATTAAAAATGAAGTAGTGATAGTAATTAATAATTTATGTGTGAATTTCAAGAAGCTAGCAAAGGTTCAGAGCTGCTTGTGCACATGTCTATGTGTCTGTGTATGGGAGGGTGGATTCTGTATTTTTCAGTGATCTAATTGTAAAGAAGAGATTAAACAAACTTATCTATCTAACGTGTGTGTGAAAAGGAGGCACACATCTGGTTATTCATTCTGTGTCCATTCAATAGTGAGATAGACTTCGGGAGGTTGCATGTTGTACACTCTCCTGTTTCAGTTGATAACAGCTTGAGGTCTCTTTAGTGATATTAATGGAAAAAGTTTTTAAGTATTGTTTTTCACCAGAGAAAAAGAAAATGCTGCAAAAGTTGAATACCTGATGGTGCTTGGGTAAGTCTCCTAATGGAATAGTCCAGTTCCCCCACATGCCACTTGTCATGCAGTTTCATTTGAACCCAAAATTTTACAGGTCCTCTTCTAAGCTTAGATTCCTCTGCTACATCACACGTTATGTCTTCTAGTCACTGAGTCTGGATCTAAAGGGTGCATGTTTATGATTGTGTGTCATTCTGGCCTACATAAGATTACATTCTGATTATGTTTTTTTTTTTTCCTGGACTGATTTCTGTTTCATAAATGCACAGCTCAAACTTCTCTCATGTCCATAGGCAGGCTGGTGTGGTGTGCATGCTTCTCATCTCCAGCAAATGCACAGGGTATTATCATTAGAATTATATTGGTAAATCACCTAGGCCATCTTCTGTAAGCTTTGTATCAACAGCTAATCATTGTCAGCCTGTGTCCCACTCCACCATCATTCATACACACAGATAACTCTGTCGCTAGCATAAAACTTTAATCCTAGTTCTGTTAGTGAAAGAGATATGTATACTTCAATTTTTGTGATAAAATTCATACAAATATGATTAGACTGTAGAATTGTAATGATAAAATATAGCCAAAGCATGTCTTTCTATTGAGGTCAGTTTGCTTTATAAGCATCAACCATGTCTATTCCAGGCCCAATAAAATTCTTTTCTTTTACAGCTCCTGGGGACACAGAACACAGCACATTGTAACTACAGCGATAGACTCAGCTGTGAAAGATCTCTATCAGGCATCAGAGAGAATTTGAGGCAGGTGGCAGTTATCAGCTGAAGCAGGTAGTCAGTAGAAGTGTAGAAGATAAATAGATAATAGAAAAGCAATCTGGAAACCTGGGAGAGATAATAAACCTCTCTTCTAGAAGGGAGGTAACAACTCAGGTAGGTCACTGATGAACTCAACTCCCAGATCAGTGCTCTGTCTAATACTGCTGAAAATACAGCAGCAGTTCATGCCTGTCAGCTCTGAAGTAGTATTCAAGATATTGTTGGAAATGCAGTTTGACATATTCAGTTATAGAAATCACTATTGCAGTAAAGTGAAGAAGGATCATACTGCTGAAAGACAGCTGACCAAAATCCCAGGGACACTGTGACCCTCTATTAAATTACAGTTGCCAGAATAGAAAACTAGTTACACCCCCTTCTTATCCTGCATGCTGCTGTGTCTATACTGCCAGTGCAACTGTTACATAATATTCCTGCCATACTGATCGTGATCCTCTGTGGAGCACGTGATTTCTTTTTCGTGTAATTTCTACTTGTCTTAAAGTAACTGAACCATTCTGTTTTCCCTAACGTGAGCACAAGGAAGAGAGAGAAAGACCCATGTCTATGAGTAAAAGAATGTGGTGGTTTTAGTAGCTGTGTATTGAAACAGTCTTACAAAACATCTTTCTCTTCAAATTACTCCTAGAATTCTCGAATTCCTGCCTATAGAAAGTGTGAAATCTTGCATGAACATGCAAGGAGACTGATACCATTTCTTAACTCTTCTTGCTGCATTCTGAGTTGTTGTAGGACTGTTGGTGGTAGGAAGATAGATACCATCAGGAGATATTTTTGTGAGAGTGGGCACAGAAAAGAAGTCTGTCACTGGCATCTTTCCACCAAAGAAGGGCTCAACTTACTCCACTGACATCTGTCTGTATTTTGTTTACCCACTCAGGTGGACCATGCAAAGTAGCTGATGTCAGTGAAATGTGAATTCTTATGAAGCTGACAACCAAAAAAAAAGACAAAAAGAAGACTTCTGCTGCTCAATTTGTTTAGAAAGATGCTTTAAAAAAAATCTGTACCACAGGAGTTATAAATCATTCTGTGTATTTGCACTGAAAGAGCATAAACCAAGACACACGCATCAAATATTTTTTAGACTATTTAATAGCTACCTCTATTACAGAAAGTCCTAATCAGGAAAGCAACATGTTATATTCACAAAACCCATTAACAAAATGTAGATGTGTCCATGTTGCTGGCTGCGTAAATAATGTGTGTCCTTTGAACAGTCCTCTCTGTAATTCTTAAAACGTAAGTGAAGCACATGTTTTTATTTTTTATGTATTGGTTTAATACTTGTTTTACTGCGCCACGGGACATGAATTAATTGTGTGCCTCTGTAAATTTTGCATCTAAGTAGTGATTGCTGAGGGTGTTTTTCCTTTCATATCTATGACTGCTAAAATAAGAAAAGGCCAAAATTTCAAAGCTTACATACATTAGATGTTTAAAATTAACTTCTGCTATTTTGAGGCCTGATTAGTCTTTCCATTGTGCCAGTATAATCCTAGTGATAGACTCTAGGCCAGTCAAGATCCATTTTTTTACATCAATTTCTCAGTTCAGATGTTATACAACTGCAAATTGCTACCACTGTGTTATAAGATACACCTAACTTCATTAGATTACATATCTTTTTAGGTAGTAGAAGAATTTTCTTTTTGACTTACGTATTTTTATTTGTTTTTAAAAGAAGATGAAAGAGAAATAGCAAAAAAAAAACCCTTAATAGATAAAAATCTAGAATGTGCCTAAATGTTTATTATATAAGATTCTTGTATATCAGTAATTATCAGGTAACAAGATACTGACAACATGTTGTCCTAAACAGTGCAGATAATACATACGGAATATATGGAGTGAGAAGTAAGTATGCATCTCTCCCAGGGAAGCATCTTTAGCATTAGGATAGAAAAAGGTCTTTTTTTACTTTTTTCTTTCTCCCCTAAATCCTTTGAATGTTTTGGTCTTTTTCTACACTGTGATCCAGATTCAAGAGGAAAAGTGGTGAATAAATAGTTCAACTCTGTCTCAGGCTACATAACTCTCTGAGATTATGGGTACTCCCATAAGAGGTGTAAACAGAGGGAGGTCTTAGCATCTCTTTCTGGTCAAGTTCCCTAATTGTGCATAAAAGGAGACATCCTTCATTACCTGGATGTGCTCAAAAGTTAATTCAGTGCTCTGAATCTCGGGGGATGAAGGTGTCTGTTCTGTGTAGGTACATGAGTCAGATAACTGTTCAGACAAACATCATGGTTGAGCGTTCCCAAAGATACTTGCTGTACTGCCAGTGGAAAGGGAAAGGCTTCCTCCTTAAGGTTTCTGAATTTCCTTGTGGAGGCACTTAACCCACTGACTATATGAGAGCTGGGATACCTAAGGGACTAAATTTGAATCATCCTGCCGGGCAGATGTTACAACACTGACAATTATAATAGCCTGAATACAGCCCTTAAGAGAAGATTGGTTTGCAGAAACCTTAAGCATCAATGAGCATACTCTGATGGGATCACATACTTTACTCAAGGTAACGTGAAAACCCAACTCTTGAGTTGGTCTACAGAATATCATGAACATCTCGAATATCATGAGCATCTTGAATATCATGAGCATATTGAATGCACAATTAATCTTCAGTACTTTCATTTGTTATTCATTGTGTTGAAAGTACTGGACTATATGATCAAAATCATACATGAAGAGCTTTTACTTCTTGCATTTATGTCTTCTTATTAAAATCTTGGTTTACTTTGCAACTCTCCTCCAGGATATTCACATTTGCCCAAAGTGGGTAAAACCTAAGAAATAGAAATGTGTTTGGATTACTAGTGCTTTGCATGCTTCAAAACTGTAAAAATCCTCAGTATACTTTCTTTACTGATTAGGTCAAAAATGTAGTTTTGCAAGATAAGATATTATAAAAGATTTCAGATGTAACAATATGTTTAAGTTTTGGGGGCTACATACCCAACAGGTCCTTCTGCCAACACACAAATTGACACCGGAAGACTTTTGAAGAAGAAACCACATGATACTTAGGTGTGTGATTCTATAGGGAAGTAAGAGGAAGCAGAAGTCAACTCTCTTTTTTTTGGGGCAAGGCTCCAGCTGCTAATCCAAACCCTATTTTCCCCAACAGATACGTGGCATGGCAGCTATGTGTTTGCAGGTGTTTGCATATGTGCTCTTACTTCTTTTGGGTGACTCTCTTATTCTGTAACAATTAGGCCTGCTGGAGCTTCTGTTGGTGCCCTGGGATCACACTATTCTGTTTTGGTTATTCTACAAAATCAGTAATAAAAATGTCTTTCTTCATGTTTCCATTTTATTGTCAGTCATTGTCTCATGGCCAGTAATGTCTTTGGATACAAAAGTATGATATCATGTATTGAAATATCCACTTCTTATCAAACGGCTTGAATTCTGCAACAGTTTATTGTAGTCCAGGATGAGTCTTCAGTGGAGATTAAGAGGCTTTAGGCATCTATATGGAAGTGCTCAAGTGTAAGCTATATGTGAAAACTCCCATTCTAGACAACAGAGTCAATGCAATCCATGGAGCCTGCTCAGTGCCTTGTCAGCTGACAAACTGGTTTGCATATATTTCAGAGTGAGCCGGATTGTTCTCTAGGCTCCATGTGAACACAGAGAAAAAGTATGGCATCTTATAAAATGTACTGTCAGTTTCTGTATCTTGCAGTTCTCTAAAGGACACAACTCCCAGGAACTGGAAAAATATTCTACTGTAATAATTACGTTTCTGACAAAAATAGTAAAAAGAACTTTCTCGAGTTTCTCCCAAAGATAAGTTAGGATTCCATAAAATCGTCAAATCTTCTCTTGTCAATTGCTGTGACTTGTGCACATCACACACCTCTATAGTCTAAACTGGTAACATGTATTTGGCCAAGTAAAAGCAATCTTGGGTAATATTTGTGTGCCTTTATCCTGAAAATGTGTATCAATGTAATGATGTCAGTTCTTGGATCTCTTGGGCTTATTCAATACATTTAAGATGTTAACAGGATTATTTGAGTTGGTAGCTTGTAATAATGGGAGACTGCATTTGTTGATGCAGAAGGTTACTCTGAATTTGGTGTCTGAGTGTTTTACCCGTTCCATGTGAATAAAATACTTTCCTGTAAACACAGTTTTTCATTTCCTTTGTAGTGATTGAATATATCAGGGGAAGTCATTAGTCCCTTAGGATAAAGATTTTTACTTCTTGTAGCACCAACAGCCTGTTTTGGTTTAGAGCATTGGATTAATCTGAAGATCAGCAGCTAATATACCAAAGAGCAGGTTTGAATCCAACCATCAAATAAAAACAGAAAGCAGTAGCAAAGGACACAATCCAAGTTATGGTTTGACTAAGGTTATTCAGGGTGGCTACTGACCGAGGACAGCTACAGAGACAGAGCCTAGACAGCTGCAAAGCAGTGGCAGCCAGCCAGTGTTCCTGAACAGATGAAGACGAGGCCAAAAGGAGGAGGACTTAAGTCTCAGATATTAGCTGCTCTAATATAGAACAAACAAGCTATATAAGAACCTTACATTCTGTGAAAAAAATTACAATAGCTAGTTGGAAACAGTCCTTGAAGCTTCTTGTGCAACTTTTCAAATAGAAATTCTCATAACCAAAGTATTTAAAAAATATTGGCGTTTGAGACATATTTAATTCTAAAAATTGCATATGTATAAAATGTATATTGTACACTAGGTACATCATAAACAATCTTTGCCCTCAACTATATCATATACTGAGTCATTAAAGAAAGGCTATGACTTCACAGGCACATTTCAGTTTATGCAAAGATAATCCTAGTTATCCTTCTTTGGCTGGGAATTAAGATCTGTGAGCCCAGGTACATTCTTTTTAGTATCCCAACTAGCCCGCTCTTCATGATGGTATACTGTGTCTTGTGTACTTTAATTGTTCTTTGAACAAACAAAAACTATTTATGAAAGCCCTGTTTATCTCTGAAAGTACATTTTTCAGATATAATCTATAAGATGTGTGCATCTCCACTGACTGAAAATGTTACTTTTCCTATCTTATTTGTAAAGCACATTAATGCTTTACAAAATAGTTGCAGACCCTGACACAAAGGCCTGGCGATTGAAAACTAGACAATTAAACAGCTCAAAAAGGAAGAGAAGAAATGCAGTACAAAAAGATCTCTGCAGAGAGCCTGTAGGTGTCTGTGACCCTCCCCATTATTCTCTGTAGGACGTACTCGGGTAGTTTGGATTAGCCATGGATACAGATGATGTCAGAACAAGTCCTCTGAATCTTTTCAGTTTTCCATTATAAAAATACACTATAGAGCTGTGGTATCAGATATGAAACAATCCCTTACATATTTTTTTAATGTCAATAGAATTGTTTTTCATTAAGTTTTAAGTTATATGTGCTGTATACTGTGGATATTTTTTTTCCTATTAAATCCAAAAGTCTTTCCTGATAAGGGCATCCTTTCTCAAAGTACTTCTTAAAATAGACTAGTTTGATGCTGTGGATAGCACTTTGACATTGAAGAAAACCAGGGAGATGCAAACAAATTCTAGCAAGTCTGGAAGTAGTGCCTTTATACTTCAGAAATGGTTTGACTCATTAGTAGATTAATAGGTTGCACAGAGCTGGATCTTTGAAAGAAGTCAGTGAATTAAGGGCAGACTATTACCCTGTAGCTCCCATTAGCCTGCACATTAACCAGATAGATCCACAGATATTTCTGTCCCATACAAATCACTGGAACAATGGATATAGGTTTTATATAAAATCAGCATGGCCATAAAAAGGAAAGTAGGAACATTTTACAATTACTGCAGTTAGAATGGTCAAAGCCTTCGAATACAGCTTTGTCAGGATTTTTATTCTCAAGAGCCTACTTATTCACAAATCTGAGGTAGCTGAACATCACAGAATTAGGTTTCCTAGTATGATTATTTTTTGCTCAGTAATAATTCATAAAACCATTTAACAACTCTTATGTAAAAATGTATTTTGTTATATCTGATAGAAACTATACCTGATCTTGGCTGAGGGCAAAAGAATGGGTAAGATGACCTGTCATCTATGATTGCAAGCCACTGTTCCTATCTTTCAAACAGGGATCAGTTGTGATGACAGATACAGTGAGATACAGCAGTCCCTTCCGAAGGGCTTGTAGTGTTCTGTGTGTGCAGGGAGGTCATAGGAAAGGACAACAGGTCCCAAACACTGCACATTAAAGAGTTCAGTTGCTGGGGGGAACCTCTGCCAGGCACATTTTGAATTTCGGTTACTTTATGTGAGATTCATATGACCAAATGGAACTTTTGCAATGTTACAGCTACATTGGAGCTAAGCATCTAGGCTACCCTTATTCTCAGTGATTAGAAGTAGGCATCTGAAGGACACAGTTAATTTCATCAAAAGGTCTGAAATGGGTTAGTGGAACTGTGTTCTGGAACTGCCCATTTGTCTCTATTGACTACAAAGACAACCCAGGGTGTTAGGACAGGTATAAACATCCACAGTTTAAAAATCTATAGTTAATTGAAATGACTTCCATTCTAACTTTTCCCTTGTTTGCATATTGCCATCTTTTTTCAAAGAAACATTGATCAGTGGACTCAAAACAGATTTATCATACTGCCTTTAGCTGATTTTTGGCTGCTCAATAGTTCATTATATCCATTCTGTTTGTGTCTTATAGTACAATGACTTATCACAGGCTTCCAGTTTTGGCTGATAGTTCTACACTAAATAAGCACATTATTAGTTAAGCTGAAGAAAATAAAAACAAAAAGCCATTAAGTTATGCATGAGAACTTATGAATTTCCACAGTAATGGACTTTCTCCTATAGTCTCCAACATTGAACAATGACAAGGATGGAGACGACATGGATTGTGTTGTCTTTCCAGATTTTACTTTAGATGTAGTAAGAGAAAGTTCATCCTGATTCTGCCTGCCTATCAACGTATGCCCCTAAACATAAAGACTTAAAACTTTGTTGGTCAGTTCACTATACTTTAACTGGAGGTTACTACTTTTATGTACTCCATATGGACTATTACTTGAAAAGCATGCTTTGAATAGATCCTGTAGTGTGGATGTAATATCCAATAGAAGCAAAAAAATGGCACAATGTTTCTCCACTCGTATTTTGTGTAAGGTATAAAGAATCTACTTACAGATGGCTTGAATCCCCATAAAGCTCTGCAGGAGCAGGAGTGTTTTATGCATTGGCAAGTCCAAAGCTACGGCTAATGAACCCAGGCCAGCAACACAGCTACTGGGACCTGCCCATAGCTGGCAGCTGATCTGTGATATTCATGGAGAAGATATTTTTTTCCTGCATGCAACATCTCTTTGCCAAGCGTATTCAGACTTGGCACAGGTAGAAATATTTGATGCTCAGCTATTTTCTGCTTTGATAGGAATTATTGGTGTTTGGTGATTTTTTTCTCCCACATATGAAAATTATATTCTCTGTTTCTTAGAGCCTTGATCAAATACTTTGCTAACCGCAGTTACAAAAATACAGTAAAAGAAGTAATATTCATTAAAAAACCCTACCCCTACCTATCTTCTTGTAGTGATACTGATAATTTAGAATTATCAAATAAAATAAAGCATGATTTTCAAAGGGGACCGAATTGGATGTATATATAATGAATTCAATTTCTATTTATTTCTCAGTGAGAATCTTTAAAGGAGAGAAAGATGGAAAAATTATGGACGTTTGTTTTGAGCAAGCACAATGAGATTGATTTGTTGTTTATAAACCAACGCTCATGTGTTGTTATGCATATATGACTATACAATTTTGCATCTTAGAGAACTGTGTGTGTTTAGTACTTTGTCATACATTCCTGTCAATATCCTGAACAAAAGGGGTGAATGTATCGTAGCTCAAAAAAGTTACAAAAAAAAAAACCAAACAGCCCCCCCCCCCAAAAAAAAAACCAAACAACAAAAGTTCTGATGGGGAAAAGTTCTCTCTATATTGGGGTAATATTTGGGGTAATTTATTGGTGCTTTTCTGAGTGTTTCATTTTGGTGGTGTTACGGTAATGTTTTTATTGTGAATAAAATCAGAAGTGCCCAGATTAGCAAATGAGTGCTTTTCTAAATCTTATAGTGAAAGATCAACAAGCGATTCTAAAATTACTTGTGACAGATCTCAGCAATAATAGAGGAATCTAGTTTTCAATTCACTTGTGTACTTCAGCACATTTATGTCAATGAGACTGATTATGTTTTAAGGCTGTGCAAAGAACTGATTTTTCAATTTAGCTTCTGAATTAAGCAATAGGAATAATTTCTTTCTGAGAAACCAGTGTTTTGTATTTCCTTTTTTTTTTTTACTTTAGGTCCCAGACTGATGAAAAAAAAATAAATTAGTTTGAGATCAAAGTATTGTGTGGCCTTGTACAAACAATTTTCTTGGAACACAGGTAAGAAAAAGCAAAGGAAAAGATGGACCGGATCCCGACAAAACTGCTAGAGAAAGCCACATATTTCTTTCTGTTGGAGTATTAGAACGTCCACCTGTGTTGTGCAGCCTATGTTTAGTTATCAGTTTACCTTAGGGGAATTAAATCTTAAAATCCTCTAATCTTAACTGCCAAGCTGCAAATAGTTTTGTAAAGAGAAGAATAATTCTGGCAGAAGTAACAGAAGCCTTATCTTCTCTCTTCTCTGCAATACCCTCAGAATATCTATAGCCTTGGGAGAAGGTATTAATTTAACCTACAAAAGAAACTGTTTCAGATTCCTACCCTCAATCAGAAAGAGAACAGATCTGAGTTCAGACAAGCACCATAACAGGTAGGATGTGGAGCATCCCAACGAAGGCTGGGAAATGTATGGATAGGATATCCGTACATTGGAACTACTCCATTTTGTATAAGACATCATCACTAAGTCAGAGAGACAAATAGCTTGATAGTATTGGATTCAGAAAACCTTTCAAGAGCCACTGGATCTAAAAGCACTAATACAAAACAACACAGTAAAAGGTAAATATGATCTCCCTTTTCTGCTTTGTACTCTGAAGTTAGGATGCTAACTTAAGATCTGGGAGAAAGTTGGGAATTTAAGCAGGGACTGCCAAATTTTGTATGAATGTCAGGAGCACCAGATTAAGCAGGCATAATGATAGTTCTACATTTGTGTGTAATGAAATTTTCAAAATTCTGGTAATGAACACATTTGGCTTGCACTCATATAATTTTGAAGTGACTGAAAATGCATATTTTGAGGAATTTATACTTTGTCAAATCATCATCAACATCATCATCATCTCTACTCATCTCTGCTCATCTGACAACAGCCTTAGCCACAGTCCTTCAATGGATCAGGATGGAGTAGAATTAAAGGATACCATTGGCAATGCTTGGCCCAACGAGGGTGTTTGTTATGGGGTAGGTTTCATTTTGCATCATGTTACTAAATTACTGCGGTTACAAGAAAGGGGAGAAGAACTATTTCTAGTTTCTCAAATGCACCAAAGGTTGGAGTTACAAAATTGAATTGTTTGACTTAAAGAATAAATAAATGAAGATTCAGAAAAAAATGTTAAGATGCTGATGCACTGCAAAGTTGGAACATGACTGTATGAAAAAGGACAATATGGCAACATGGCAGTCACTCCCTCTAGTCCTCTGCTCGTGGGGTTTAGTGAGTTCCCTGACTCCATTTTTGCCACACTTTGTTTTCTTTGTCTTGTCTCCCAGTGTATTTCATAGACTGAGCTAAGGACGTCAGTCAGAATTACAACAGATCCTATTTCCTGTCACATTAATACCTACTTAATACGAAAATCTCCCTTCTCTCTGTCCCACCTACACATACACACAGAAAATTAAGAATAGGTGGTTTTGCATAACCTGATGGTTTAAACATTTGTAGATGGAATCAGAGCCTGGCTTAAATCAAAATGAGTAAGAGGAAACAAGAGGTCATTTTAAACTATAATGTTATGTAAATTTGTTTTTGAAAGAAGGAACATGAATGATGTAAATTATATTTGTTTACACTAAAAGAACTCTTGATTATGCAGTTCCAAGGTTTCTAGGAAAGTCATGTAAATGTCTGACTGAGAACCTACAATTTTTTTTGAGAGGAAGTGTGCATGTACAGCACCACCAGAGGTTTGGTTTTTATAGACCTCAGAAACAGGATTTCAAAGGATAACTTTGGCAATCAGGTTCAATCTCCTGCTATTGCTGACTATGCTGTTATAATAATTTTTAAGATTTAGACATCTGTATTAAAAGAAAGTTTTCTTTCCCAGAGTTCCTCAATATTTTCTTCCCACAATTCCTCACATCAGATGCATTCATTTCAGAACTACTTCTCTCTGATAAGCGTCATGGTCTCTTTATACTCAAACAGGGTACAATATCAGCAATCCAAGGTTTCTGTTCAGAGCCAGTTACTCTCTCCTTATTCACATATTTATCTTTACCTTATTTTGACAATGCTCTTTTTAAATTAAACTCTGACTTACCTTTTTGAAGATACAAATGTCTGGGTTTGGGTTTTTTTTTTTCCCAAGCTGCAAGTTGCTCCCTGTAATTAATGGCCTATTAGCTACTTATTGACTCAAGAAAGGATAAAACTTATTCATTCAAAGAACTCAGGATGTAAATTTGAGAATGAAATATTTTCCATCACTGCATTATGTAGTTAGATCAACCTGTCCATTAAGAAGTGTACTAATGCAAGCATCTTCATTACTTTATGGAGTTTATGCTGGTTCCTGATTGACACCATTCACAATGGTAATCAACTATTGATTTAAAATAGTCTTGGGGTGACTCATGCACAAAACAATTTTTGAAGCACACCATAAAAATTATGCCAAAAATCAAATAGCTATTCCCTCCAAAGTTGATAATCCTTTGCTGCATTGCAGAGGCCAGGCAGATTCCCTCCCAGCACTTTTTTTCCCCTTCAATTTCCTACGCAAACCAAGAATATAATTCTGATCTCCTTCAGGTCTGGGTTCCCTATTCCCTGCAGGTATTCTAATTTAGATAGTAGCTTTTATATTATTTTGATGGAGCAATGTCTTTTGCTATGACTTCTAGCACGATGCTCTTAGATTGAATTTTGGGTTCCCTACTTTCCACACCTGAAACAGATCAAGATACCTAAATCTCAGAAAGGACATACTCTTCAGTGACTTCCAACTCTGGACATGTCTGTATTCAGTTAGTACCTCTCTTTCAGTCTAAAACTTTGTACGTACATATATGACTGCAGAATCACTTTGTCTTGAGCAGTGTTGCCTTCTCTACATCTGAATTCCATTACGATTTAGAAACCTAAAGGCTGTTTCCCAAAGGATCCAATCTAGTAACTGTACATTGGACAGTTTAATGAACTGGCAACAGAGATTTCAACCTATGCCAAGCCACAGCCTCTTCCTTCAGAAACCATTGTTGGGAAAAGAGATGTGATTACTGTGGTGTGTGCACCTGGCACATTGTTTAGAGGTTGGAGCGTTCTGACGGAAGGCAACATACATGGGGTTTAATCATTGCTCCCTAGATAATTTATGCACATTAAATTGGGTTTGGGATTAAAAAAAATAATAACAATAACAACAACATAAATTATTCACCCAGTATGGAGTAGATCCAAACCTAACCTTTCTAGCTGGGTGATTTGGGTATCACTCTCAGCCCCAAGCTAAGCTATAGCCTTGTAGTGAGGGCATTTGTTTGAGATTATGAAAGCTGTGGATTTACGTTTGTTGGAGTCAAAAGGAAATAAATCATTCCCTGTGAAATATTTATAAAATGGACTACATTCAAAGGGTAGGTAACATTGGGTGTGTTTTAAAAAAGATGAGCCCTGCTTGATTGTTTATATGTTTAGCACAAGGAAAGGACTTAGCATCTGAACCCAAAATGGTTAGAGAAGCCTCTTTAGATTAAAAAAAAAAAAAAAGAAAGAAGTGATTGGTCAAACATACATATTAACCTTCCTCTAGACTCTCTCCATACTGAGAATGTGCTACCCATGAATAGCTAAACCTTGCCAAGTTCAGTGACTTTCTGCATCACCAGCAGCACTGACGTGCATCCTCACCTTGACAACAGCGGCTGACACCTGTACTGTAAAACAGGCAAACCTGTAAACAGCCAGGGAGCACTCTTCAGCTCTAAGGCTGACTGATATAGACTGGCCACATCCATGCAATATTCTTGACCTTGGACCTGTGCCTGGGATGGTATCCTTTGATCCATAGATATAATAATGACTTTCCATTTTCTTTTTTTTTTTTTTTTTTTTTTTAGTTAAAATGTTTGAAATAATGAAAGAACATTGCAGCCCACTGGCATCTTGTTTTCAGAGCATGTTGCTGAGGTTCTGGGGTGTCATAGACAGGGTATGTGGGTGTATCTGAGGTACAAGGCTTGCTGGAATAGTGATGGAGGTGGGAGGGATGGGTAGTAGGGGATAGCAGAGTGGAGAAAGCTCTGGGTGCAGGACTGGCTCTTGTCTCATGCAATCCCAAGCATTTTCTAGGAGAGTGCTAGATGGTACAGGTGAAAATCATGCCAGAGAGTATGTTAATAATTAAGTAGTATGAGTGGTTGGGTTCAGGGTTTGAGCTTGCTCTCTAGTCCTATTTTATTTAGCACTGTAGACATAGTCAACTGAGATAAGGTTTTACTGCTGGGCTCATTTTCTCCTAATCCAACAAAATGTTCAAACACTACTAGATAAGGAGACAGAGGCAGATAACATCAGGCTGGTTTCAATAGCAAGGATTCAACAAATGTGGCAGAAAATACTTGCTTTTCCCCTTCACAGCTGAAGTAAACTATGATTTTATCCTCTGCTCCACATACATGTTTAGTGGATTTTATTAGAATGGGAATGCTGCAGGGACAGCAGAGCAGAAATTGAGAGTGAAACAGAAAAACAGAGGTGTAAAGAAAGAACTATGAACATGTTAAAACCCAGAACTACAGAAATGGGTAAAGAGGAGTCTTAAATAGGGCTTTTATAAATACAATAAAAATTGCAATGACAACTTCATCCCACAATAGGTCTTTATGAAGGACTACTGAAGTTAATACTATAATACTGCATTTTATTCAGGTGTTTGTTTTAAATAGCAGATCAAAATAATAAATGAGTCTAGAGATACATCAGTAAAACAGAAAAATTGCTTGATTTTTAAAAAAATGAACTGATACATCTTTGGCCAACCCTGGTGTCCAAAGCTATTTGTCTTAAAAATTATGAAAATAAATGTCATCCTGTTTCTTGGAAAGGTCTTGAGACAATGTATCTATAAACTACAATAAAATAATAACTATCCAGATCCATTCAGAATATAAACAAGGAAATATGGCAGTTTAATTATTTCTTATTGAGTTTATGGATTTTTACATTATCAGTTTATTCTAAGTGATGATTTTGTAGATTGCTAAAATATACTGTTATTCTTATTCTTACTATTACTATTATTTGTGTGTCTTTGGTTGAAAATTGTTATAGGCAACTCACTAATGGTAACAGAAATGACAAGAGACTTTGCAGATGGCAGGTTTACAAAACAAAGTAAAAATACATATAGTATATTGTGATACCTAAAGTAAAATAATTGCAATTATATTAAAATTCAGTTGTAATAGTGTTTTAAAAATGCAGAACATCAGTGTTGCTCCTTGAAAAAATCTCTTTTCATGTCATTTTCTTCACAACACTCCATGCTGTTGGTTTTGTGCTGTATTTATTTAAATGAACATTAAATCACTTTTTTAAACATTATAGGCGATTATCAATTACATGCTTATACTATTTATTTCAATAAGACAAATTTAGTGTTGAGACTACACCCTCAGTCAGGTGCATTGACTACAGTAGAAATGCAGATCTGTAAAGGACTGAACTGGCAGATTACTCTCCATGCAGTAGTTTTACCTTTCAGTTCCGTTATGATTTTTGAGAGTTAGCGTGAGAGGTACTTCACAGAATAATGGCCTGAAGTGAAGAAGTGCTGATCAAGCCTTTTGTCCTTGAAAAGTAAATCATCAGCCCGCTGTTTTTAAATTCCCATGGGCATGGCTTTATAGTGTGACTCTGAGAAATACACTAATTTTTCAAGGGAATGAGCAAATCTGTGGGAAATGTTTGGTGAGAAATCAAGAACCCAAGTTGGGAAGGGGGGATAAGATATAACTTTAACACATTTAATTCCTTTGACTATCCCCGCACTATAACTCTATCTACTTCTGGCAGGGGCACTAGCCTGTTATTTTTTAGTGCATTGACAGCCATATAAAGCTGCAAAGGTACTGAATCAAGTACATTATTTACTAGCAAAGATGACAGTGGGAAAAGCTTGAATGGCAGCTCTACGTTCTGCATTAACATCTAAAGACGAAGATCTGAGAAGAAATCTATTATAAGGGCTTTGTACCACAAGGACTTCTCCTTCAGAACGTAGCCCAAAGGACTGCAGTCACATACCGATGAACCTGAGAAACACAGGTCTCCTTTGTGAGTAGGAGAAATGGTGCTGTACTGCTGCTTCCGATGGCAGGTTACTAGCATAAAACTCAATAAACTTGGCTTAAGTGCAGTGTGTGCATACTGTATCAAAAGGCTTTTACACTGTCTTGCTTAAAAAGCTCTCTGATCTGCACAGATGAGATGATAATGATCAGCCTTAACCACCCAGTCAAGTAATTTATTAAGAGCATGGCTTGCATCCAGATTCTGCTTGCTACTGTTTTGTGAGCTGCTGCCTTGGAGACCTTAAATTGTGAGGAAACATAATTTAAATTAATTTCCTCACCTATGTGCAGTTCTCCACCTCAATCAACAGAGACAAATATTGTCCCTACATGACTATAAAAGCATCTTTTTCATTCTTATATAAGAGTAAATCCACCTGGGAACTAAACAACTTGCTGCCAAAGCTCTTTTTTGTTAGGCTGATGTGATATTTTCAGATAACAAGAGAGACTGGTTTGTACTGTAATCAGGCAGTTTCCACAGGTGGTGTTATTTGACAGTGAAACTGGTAAAACCTTTCTCTGTCCTTGCATCTTAAAAGGCAGGGAACATGCTCAGATGAAGTGTACAAATGTCACTGTGGGTAAAGCGAGAAGGCCAGAATGCACTGACAAGGACTGGAAGGGGTTGCTGTGAAACTTGGTGATGAAATGTCCTTTGGATTAATCCTCTTCATCAAGGAAGGAATACACTTCACACAACAGATGTCTTGACTCAAGGTGTTTGGGAGACTCTGTGAATCCCTTGTCAGGACAAGTGTGAATCATTATTGGGAGGAGAGAGAAAAAGCAGATTAATAAAAAGGAAAGGGACAGCTCAACATCAGAGAGATGTTTATCTGAGTGGTAGAGAGCCACATTCAACACCCTGCTCCATGTGATTCAGAGCAGAAGTTAAAACGTTAGTCTCATTCTGCCTTTAAGAGCAGAAATCCCATTTTGAGAAACTCTGATGAGGAGAAATTATTATTATGTGTAATTGTGTAAATAAGCCTAGTTATGCTGTAGCTGAATTTGGCCCAGAATTTTATTTGAATAACTGCTGTATTTCCAAGAAACTGGTAATGAATATTTGACTGCAGATATTTTTCTTGATGACATAAATGTCTCATACCTTATTTGCAAGTAGTTGTAGTAAACCTACTGGCAAAAAAAGTGGCTGTACCAGCATTCTTCTGCTAGCTAATAAATCAGCTGAAGTATCACATATCACATATTTTTTTATGTTATGGCCATACCCAAGGAAAGCATTTCAATGGATGTCTCTCACTAAGCAAAGGAGTGGCCCTCTTGACTTCAGAAATGTAAAGTGAAGCTTTGGTTTGCTTCCTGTGTAAGATAACTACATTCTGAAAATAGCTTTGACCTTTCTCCTCATGGATAATAAATCTACCATTATTTTCTAGAACCTCCTTATTTTGTAATTTGAATTTGATTTTCATCTTTAAGGAAAAAACGTACAGGATCAGTAACAGTTGAAGCCACATTTATTTAATAAATTGTGAAAACTACAGAAACAGTAATTTATATTCAAGAAAGAGCTGATTTTTCTGATTAACAAGTTAACAATTCCTATTGCTAAGGATTTAATTTCTATCACTACAAGCTATATTAACACGATATTAGTATATTGTAAAAGCTGTGAATGCAAAGCTTCATATTAAACATCAGCATATTTTATAGAATCATAGAATCATAGAAT
>NW_009214496.1:0-10460 GCF_000690835.1 Fulmarus glacialis
GGCTGTGTCCAGCACGGGGCAGCCCCGGCGGGTCCTCACAGGAGCTGCCCCCGCAGCCCCCGCGGCCAGCGCCTGGGCACCCGCGCCCAGTACTGCAAGACCAACGTTAACTAAGTTGCTTGAGTTTCTAAAGGAACAATCCTCAAAGTAAGCAAGAAAAAACACGGAGAATGCTATGGTATGGTATAAATCACACTGTCAAAAGAGGAGCAGTGTGCAAATGGAAAAGCCTAGAATTAGTTTTCTAGAGTAGAATACTACTTCTAGATTGGATTGCTGGTTATAGACGTTCAAAATAAAATCCTCCAGTTTTTGAAAGGTCCCAGAGCACTCGCACTGTCAGTGACTCAAATGAGCGGCAGCTCTCCATCCGACAGGGCGCTTCGGTTAGTAACATCAACTCCGGCAGCGGCGTAGCCACGTGGTGGCAACCACAGGCCAAACCAGGCCATGGGGCAACCCCGAGAGCGCTGAAAAGCAAGGTGAGAATAAGCCCGCTGTCGTTTAGAGCTTAGCAAACCCATCACCTTAAGCAGTAACAGGCTCGTCAAGGCCAGGTAATATATTCTTACTGGTACTGAGGGGCTTTTAAATACAAGCCCCCAGGAGCTAATCAATTTTCTGACAAAATTCTGGCTCACAGCTGGCTGAAAATTAAAAGCCAAGGGCTTAAATAACACCTAGTAAAACTCTAATCAATCTAAACAAGCGAGACCAGTCAAGTACCAAATTTGGTCAAATTAACAGTCACCACTTTTCCTCAGGAGGATAAAAATACTGTTTTAAGAAACTGTGCTATAACCGACCTCACTTTATGCACAGCACTGTTTTTTCATTGCTCTACCAGAACGGTGAGGTTTGCTTTCTTTTTGCATCCATTTCTTTTTGCCTTCTACTTCCTCTTAACGTTTTAATTTTTCAAATGCCCGCTTTATTAATCTCCTAAAAAAGCAGCAATAGTACTAGGTATCTCTAAGCAAGCCACTCAAAATGCACACAACAACGCATATACTCATTTGCCTGAACACACTGCTCTTCAAGGTAAACACAGATTCAAATTCCCCTACAGTCACACCATTTAAAACACCGGGGATTTTTTTTCTGCCCCAGGATTAATCCAGGGCCCAGGCTTTATTTTTAACTACACAAGCAAGCCACTCCAGGTAGAGGGACTGTATTCCAGCAAGAGCTTATTCTGAATTTGAGATACATACATAAGAAATGTAATTTCTATTGTCCTACCTGCATGAGTGATGCCCTGGACCACTTTGGCTGAGCAGTAAGCAAAATATAAAAACACACACATATGTAGGCAGGAAGGAATATGCACAAGCAGATGTCTAAACAGCAGAACAAACACTGCACTGTGTTTCCTTGGTAGAAACAACCGGTTTCAGATCATACAGCTCTGTTAGACATCTGGATCCAGGCAGGTGTAAGACAAGACCCATAAGAACCTCAGAAGTTGATCTGAAGCGAACAGTGCTTATAGACAGCCTATATGTATTAATACAGCAAACACAGCTCACAACTACAGCCTATGTTCCCCTTTTTCAATCCCCATGGTAAGTACTTCTGTGTGACATCAGTCATGTCAGGAAAACACTCAATAGGTTCCAGTCTACCAAAGCACAGAGTGTCCCATTGACTCATAGGCAACTAGAGAGCCTAAACAAGTTCTTCATCCACAACCATACTATGTTATTAAGGAGAAATATCACTCTGGACCTGTCAAATTGGTGATACCATTTCACCCCCCCATGAAATTTTACAAAGGTATTAGTTACATTTTTCTCTACATTACTCCTCAGAGTTTAACACAAACTCAACTCTGGTTGAGGTGGCAACATCTTCAGATTTGTACTACACGTTCTGGACATCCTTCAGTTTGTTTATCAGTTTGAATGTCCTAAAGTCTAATTTGCTATGTCAAGCATTTATTTTTCTTAAACATTATTATTTCAATGCTCATATTGCACAAAGAAAGGAAAATCATTTTATGGTCTGATTTTCTCCTTTTTAAATATTTTAATCACATGTCCTTGAACTAAATAAGTATGTGAATTCAGAAGTATTTTTATCCAAGTACAGAATGCAAGACTCAGCCTTATATTCAGATTCTTTTCCTTTTAAGTTGTACTTGCATTTATCTTAATTTTCATTTAGGTAGTTCTTGAATTTTGACCTCTTTTGGTTTTAATTAAAGCAGGACAAACCTTTCATATTTGCTACCTGACAGTAGGGAGCACAAAAGAAAACAAACAGCTGAAGAGGAGCACTGTGGAACTCTTCACATGGGGTAAAGCTGTGCAGATGCTCAAAAATTTTTGAAATGAACGACATCGTTGCCAAGTCCACATGCAGCCAGTAAGGAGCTCAGGTATGATTCTACTCCACTGCAGGCAGGACTGCTGAACTGTTGAAATGATCCCAGCATGGAAGACAAACTCTTTTTCTTTCACGAGGCACACGTAGATAAACGGTACAAAATTTGAGCTGATACATTATCAACCATTGCTGCCACCACTGATGAAACATGGATCCTAAATTTGCCAATGCATTTCAAAGCAGAGAAAATGGACAGAACAAAGGAGGTGTGGACGTGATTTATTGTGACTAATTTCAGTGAGTCCAGAATCAGCAAGGACCACTCAGAAAGGAGTGCTTCTATTTATTTCATCTGACAATAATTTAACATTCACTTCTGAAGAAGTGAAAAAGTAGTGCATTATATTCATCCTTTTCAACTATCCCATACTCTGTATCTTTTCTTCAGTATGTTATTGTGCATACAGCATTCAAGCAAGGCTCTGACATATACTTTTCTATTGCAGCAATTTTGTGCTACTCCTTTGCCTTCAGTTAATTCTCAAGATCTGGCTTTTGACCCTCCCCAGGAATTAGACAAAACAACTGTCCTATTGTCACAAGACATACTCAAAATTAAGAGAGCAAAATTCATTATGCAAAGTCCCAGTAACCTACTGAATAAAGCAATTATTAAAAGTCTAGTTGATGTAGTGCTCCCACACTTCCTACTGGGGCAAAACTCCACAATCTCCACTGGGCTGCTCTATACACATCTGGATTATGTCCCATATATTAGTTTTCCTTTGAGGTTTCTCCTCAGTGATATTTAGTTTAATGCCTCCATTCCTTAAAAGGCCAGGCTAGCTGAGCATTTAACCTACGTGAACTACGTGAATGCATGCACTAGCTTTACGAGAACAAACTTTCATCCTGCTGTTACGCAATTGTCAGTAATGCCGGATTGTGAGTTATTCTGGGAAGTAAATTACACCAGTACAAGCCACCTTTCTGTAGGCTACACTAAAACTATCCTAGCATCTAACTAGCTGAAACTAGCTTTTTCCAGTTAGATAAAGACACAGTATTGACATCTAGGTAGGATTATGAGATGTATTAAATGATTTAAATCACAGCTTCAATTCTACAGCTGTTTATAGCTTTCAGCACAGTTTTGCTTTAATCTAGAAAGGCAGTGTAGTTAAAATGACCAACAGATATCCAGGGTCTGTCTTCTGTTCCAGATCAGCCTCAAATTATGGAAATGGACCCCCAATTGTTTCACAGAAAAAAGAGATAGGTCAAAGCTCATAAAAAGAAAACACTCTCTTAGTTTCTTGTGCCTGGGCTATGCTCTAGAAAATGAACCTACTGCAAAAATTCCTATGTTCTTATCAGTGGGAAAACAGACGAAGAAATATGCCTAGTGCAAGGCCTCCAAACCGGAATGACTGCTTCTGCACAGTCATCAGAGAAACTGGAGTTCCCCAGAGGACAAGTCAGAGCACCTCTGTTAGGCCCCTGGTTGGAGACATCTTCTGGAGAAGCCTGTCCTTCCCTGGCAATGTAAGAGCCTCACCTGAACATCTCAGCTAGATACCTAAAGCTGGTGCTTTAGGATAGTCCTGCCGTCCCTTGAGACATGAGACCAGGTCAATTCCCCGTTCTGACGCAGATGGCACAGCTGGGTGGCAATACAGCCGTGCTCAAATCATTGCATTGCCCCGCACTGGACCACTGCACCCACCTCTCCCTGCACGTGTGGGTCAGCAGGTGACTACGGCACTGCCAGTAAACGGCAGAACCGCGCTCACATCTCCTCCTGTGCAGGAGGGGCTTAATGCTGGATTTCCCACACTGTGCCTTAAGGACTGGGAGCGATCCTGGTTTAGGTCCTTACTCTGATTTCTTACAGAAGATTTTTAAAAGGTCTTCATTTTATTCTGATGCGTACTGGGAAGTCTAGTATATTTTTTCAGGAGATAATAATGTTGGCTGTTGGCAATACTGAGATGGCTCACTCACTCCTCTTGATGGAGGATGTCTGAAGTTAGACGAAACATCCGCTACCCATGGCAGCCAATGTTTTTATATGACCCTTACAAACTTCACTTCTTAAACCTTGTGGTGCAGAGATGCCTAGAACGCTCTTAGAATAAGGGTTGTGGTTTTTTTTAATTTTGCCAAAATAAATTATATTAATTTCTCCCTGATGCCCCATTATTCAGAGCAAACCTACCTGTTTGTGTCTCACTGCTTCAGTCTTGTATCACTCTCTTTATGCAATAAACCACTATCATATCCAAGCACAAGACAAACAACAACTTTTAGAGGAAAAGATACAGTAAGAGTAAAGTTTAAACTGACGGCGATAACAAAGATCCCATCCTAAAGCTACGAACAATCTGAAGTAATATAAAAATACTGGGATAAAAGCAGTGTGGTTTTGAGAGATGCAATAAAGCCCCACAGTGAATTGAGCTGGGTAAAGCTTGCCAGTTGTCTACTGGAGCCCTTTTAACGCCTGCCACTTGATAAGATGGCTTTTGTATGAGTACAACATTAACCACTCTGATCCACCTTTCAATCAAATGTTGGGCTTTTTGCATTGTTAGGTTGTTTAGCCCAGCGCATGTAGGGACTCTAGACTAATTAGTGTTGACTCTAATTCCTCTCGTATATCTCCACATTTACTAGATTTTCTGAACGATCACACAGAGGGATACAGTAGGTTTTCAAACACAAACTTCTTCAGAAAGATGAATTTTTTCAGCGTCTTCAACATTCAAACTGAGATAACTGTATCTCTGAATTCACATTTTCTGATAAATAAGACGTGGTTCCATTCATGTAAAGAGCCAGTCTCGAGAATGACTGATGCTAATGAGAAAGAATCGGACCCACAAAGTTTACAAGGACAAGATTTTTTCTTGTTTTTAATTTATTTTCTCTTTGAAAAGAAAAGCATATAAAAGTTTGGTCAATGTTGCACTCTTGACACAGAAAGTTCTGAACAGATGTACGCTACCCAGTTGACCTGGAGGCTTCAGGGAGTGCTCGTGTCAGAGGAGTGTTCAGCTCAACGGGACAGAAAGAAACCAATCTCTTAGGAATCACTTCTGCCCTTATCATCTCATGTTATTAATTTTAATATATAATGTTGTGGTTATGAAATCCTTATAAGGATACCTAATTTGGGAAGTTGGGGGTTTTTTTAAAGTCTGTTAAGTAATTACTCTTCCCAGTAAATTAATTACTCATATTTATCATCGCTTTATATGGCCAGCAAAGCAGGGAATTCAACCTGCCAATTTTTCAGATGAGTTCAGCACTAGGTTGTTTGGGTTTGAATTGCTCTAAAAATAACAGCTTAGATTAAGTTCTGAGTAGGACTGGAGTAATAATATTGGAACTGGTTTTCCTTTCATTTCAAAAAAGTCATGAAAATAATAGGTCAAGTTCAGGTTTGCTTTGGTAAAAAGAAGCCACAATTCAGACTAGTTTTCATTTTTATTGCCTTGTTAAAAGGGTCAGGAGCCCAAGCAGCCAATTCCCTTGTAACTGTTTTTAGAGCACATCTCTCAAAAGTTTTTTTAAAAAGCATTTAAAAAACATTCCACTTTTTTGCTTTTTGTAATGATGACCAGGACTACCTTAAAGCCTTTAGGAAAGGTCTGAAGGATAATCGGAATTCTAACACAAGTAACTATGGACACATCTCTTTCCCAAAATAGATTTCCCCCACTAAACCTCTTCAGGTAAATAGCCTGCATCTGCGCCCGACGGTGAACAAGGTGATGACATACTTAAGCAAAAGTACAAGCCCCAGATTGGCTGAGATATTTTGAGCATGTCAAGCATGCTAGGACAGCCTGCGAGAGGGTCACGTGCGAGAACCACAGGATTTCTCCACCACGTTTTTCTATATGCCTTTTTGCATAAAGGTGAATTTTGTTCATCTTCAGTGCACAAATCAACCCCAGCAGCAGCAAGAACTGGAGAGAGGACCGATCACAAGGCTTGAAAAAGGGAAAATGACTTACCCACAAGACCAATCAGTGCAGGAGCTGACAAGGAAAAGAGAGAAAAGGTTATAAAACGTCACAACTCAGCCCTGCTGTTATCTCCAGGCAGAATAAAATGCAAGGCAAACACAGATGCTCACCTGCCCATTGCTTCCTTTGTATAGGACAGTTTCTGGAAAACAAACAAACAAACCAACCTTAGGTATATTTGAGTATCATAAGGTGACAGGAACTGAAATGCAGTTTATAACACTTTCTTTCCTCCCCTGTGCCAAAATAATTCTCTTTTCTTTCTTCTGTGTTCATTTTTTGAGTTCAAAATTTATTAACAAACTCCCCGCTGAAAAGAAAATGTGTCCTACATTTCCAAAATACAAGTGAAACTCAACAACAGATACTGTAAAGAGCACTAGGTTTGTCAGAAGATGCACTGCATTTCTGCACTTTCCTGCATTATTCTGCAGGAACAATGTTCTCTCACCTTAGAAGAAGCTAGTAGTAAGGTCCTTTTAAGCAAGCGGTTTTAAGAAATACACTATTACTTCTGCTATTTGTCTATAGATTTAAAACCATCTTTTTGAAAGTACAGTTACAGCTTAAAAATAACATAGTAGGATTAGTCTGATGACTTTGTTTAGGGTTATACAAGTGACAGGGATGACATTTTTTCAGTTATTGGTGTATAAAGACTAAGGCAGGGCTACACGGTTCACAATTTTTCATCAGAATTCTCCTGGTGTTAGTGACATTGGTTCTAGAGAGGAGTCACAGGAGTTTCTGTGGGGAACCCCACAAGAAGTGGAGGAGATCCTGAGCAGCTTGCAGCATGATAGCTGTTGAGGAATAATGCTGTATCCTGCTGCTGTACCAATGTGAACTGAATACAAAATTATTGTCCAGCCACAAAATTTCTGGGTTTAGGGGAAAGGGGATTGTTTGGTGGTTTGTTTATTGGGCTGGCTTTCTTTACATAATCAATACAGACATATTTTTCAGTAAAAACTCAACCCAAAGTGGATCAACTCAAATATCTACTTTGAAGTTAAATTACAATAAACTTAACACATAGTATTCCCACCCTGAACACTTCTCTGCAAAACACCCACATGCATTTAGTGACCTAAGGACTGACATGCTAAGCTATTCTGGTGATTCTTTTTATGAAGGAGGAGTGAAAAGGCAAAAGAGACCTTTCAGAGAGGTTAGCCTGCTCATTCTCTTCACCTGTGTTTCTAAGGAAGCCTAGAAGTTCAGTTTTTATTGATTTGGAGCCACCTCAATGACTACCTTTCTCTTCTTTCCAGGACATCTGTGGACAGTAAGTGCGATCACAGCTAGAGCAGCAGGCAGCCTGGATATCAGCCTGTGGAGGGCTTGCCAAAATACTAATTTCAGCCAGTTTGCTTTTCAGCATGTCCTTTGGCCAACCTTTATTGTACACGTCCATTAAATGAAGTATTTGGAGATACTTTAGTGTGAAAAACTAAGATACAGCGAGACCAGTTTTAAGTGACAAACTAGCAAGACTAGGTAGTCTAACAGTGAAAAGTCTAACTCAGGGCCAGTAAAACTGTACTGGAGTTTGGGTATTTTTTTTTTTTAAAGTCATTACACTGCTCTAATCAGTGCTTGTACTCAGCTTTAGTGCACTTGGATCTGCAAGGAATAGAGAGACCGATTCCTTCTATACAAGCTTTTGGAAAGTTATATATAAGTAATAGCCCTTTTAGTAAAAGGTGTTTGTTCATTAGAAAAAGAGACTTTCTTCCGTATTCAGTCAGTCAAAGCAGTTTGTAGGTGCTACTAAAACCAAACCTGGTTATTAGGGGTCCCACACATATTTTTAATACCACCTGGTAGTCTGTACCCAGCAGCTTTACTCCCTAGTCCACAAAAGCCATTGACAGCAGAGGTCAGCATAGTCCTGATCATTTCATAGAGCAAGGAAACGGAGACGTCCCAGTAAGGGGTTCCTTGGCCAAACCTCTGTTGCAGGGCAGCCTGAGGAGCTGGTGGCACCCAGCTTTCCCAAACTGGGTCCCAGGACTTAACCAATATGTTTTGTTATTTCCAAGTCTTCTATTCAATATATTTTACGAAGAACTTATAAGAACCAAACCTGAAATGCCAAATTATTATTTTAATGGCCAAGGCCTAGAATAACAAACATGACACACTGCCTCCACATCTACATTAAAAAAAAAGGCATCAAATTACTAAGTTATCATCCAATTTTGTAATATACTATCAAAGCCTAATACTGGCTAGTAAGATTGGCTTTGAATAACAGCCTCTGCATAGGGTAGCTGGATTATTCCTTAATTCACCTAGTTCAGGACAGAATACTCTCTCTTCATTGCAAATCACATCTTTTGTGAAATAAAGTAACTTTAAAGGATTACATGCTTTAAATGACTGTTTAAATGACCTGACTTTTCACCATTCTTTCTCAGACAAAATCTCCCACTGGATTCAACAGCAGCTTTGAGAAATAATAGTAAAGATTGTCACGTTTACATTTGGTTGCCATATAATGCTGTGAAGCTATTGCAAAAATAACAACAAAAAAATGCATGAAGTGTAAATTACAAATGAGTTGATAAAAGAATTATCAGTCATCCATTAAAACCCATATGCCAATGCAAAGCTTGCACAGAGATTATTATCATCTTCCAGTTTTATGTCACAAGTAAAATCTTAGGTTTTACAGTAAATTCAAAAGGAAAGTATGATCTCAATACCCAGTCTTCAGTTTCTTACAGTCTACAGAGGGCTGAAAAACAGATTCACACATTTTAGATCAGTCCTACAGACTGAAATATAAGACTTGTTTTTTATAATGTTAAACTTTTTTTTTTCAACTGAGTATGTGAAAATGAAGCATCCCCCTATTACTAAGCTGGCACGGTCTGCAATAGTTTGTAGCGCGATTGCCTTCCTCTCTCTTAAATGTCTAATTTGCTTTCCAGCCTGGGGTGAGGGCAAGCACTGACATACCTGAATTTCATGGCAAACAGGCACCTTTTTCCCATAATTAGAAGATAAGGGCTCTAGAGTTCTAATATTGGCTTGGTTTCTCATTTAGTACAGAAGAGCCTTCATCAAATCACCTTACCTCTCTGGCTCAGTTCTTTCATTAACAGGATGTAGTTATAAACATGCCTACCGCACAAGGATCCACAAGGATTAATTAACACCTTTACCCTTTGAATACTTGAAGTGATCTATAAATAGCTCTACATAGCCGCAGCGGCAGCCACACCAAAGCTCGAGGGGATGGCTTTTACTCAGTGAAGCTACCTCTGGCAGATGCTTTGTATAAAATTAGTTCTCTTGAAGCGAGACCTTCATAATGTTATTATACTAATTCTTCTAAAGCTGGGAGCTGAGTTTTGTGTCAGTTGCACTAGCACTTCCCTTTCTCAACGTACCAGTTAGTTTTATATAATGCAAAATTATCACGAATTAGGAAGAGTCTATAGCATTAAATACAGGCTACCACAATACCACAAATCACATATAGTACCCAGTGGATGGATGAGCTTCTGTCAACTCATGAACTTGCAGGAAAAGCAATTATCGAGGATACTCTTGTCTGATCCTAAGAGACAATCATTATGCACAGAAGAGAAAATGTCTTGGAGATAATTCCAGGCAGGAGAAAAAGGTGGAGGAAATGTCAAGGAGATCTTAAATAATCTCATATTAGTTTAATCCCATCTGTGTAGGATTGTACAAGCACGTTTGATTTAAGCCACATGTATAGATAACTTCCAACAGGAGAGCCACAACAAGAAACAACTCTCTCTTTGCCTGTCCTGATTCCCCACCACGGTGTGTGGCAGAACCACGCTTTCATGGAGGCAAGGCCAAAGCACTGGGGGGAGTTCAATGAAATGGGTGACAATGTCCAGAACTGAAGCTGGAGGGAAAGGCCAGGATGGAGAGCAGTGCTCTCAGGCACAGCGCTGACAGATAAGATGAAAATATGGTCTACAGTGAGCAAGAGGAGAGATAGCAGGAAAAGCTTAGTGGAACGGAAATTGTTTTAGCCATGTTCAACTCCAAATGAAGGCTGGAGGTCCACGGTAAGGTGTCAGAAACAAGCTAAGGGTCCAGTCTGTCCAG
>NW_009214496.1:10491-14578 GCF_000690835.1 Fulmarus glacialis
GGCAAACTCTCAACATCAAAGTGATTCTTCAGTGTGTGTTAGGCAGTGCTATCTAGAAACAAGGTACAAATCAGGGAAAACAAGGAAGAACTACAGATCTGCAAAGTGAAGGAGCTGATCAGACAAGGATGATGAGGATGAAGTATCAGTTCTGAGCTCTGCCTGGAAAGAGATGAGCACAGGCTTCACAGCTGACAGTTTCTGTGCTGTGCCAGGTGTCGAAAAGAGACTGAAAAGGAAGATTTAGGCTGGAATGGGAGGAGAGTGACCAGAGAAAGAATTAACACAGAAAGAGCTTAAGAGATGAAAGGGAGATGAGGCAAGATTTGGAGAATCAACTGGAGCTAATTAATTTATTTGCGTATATGTGATGAGGGTTCGGGTTTTTTTCTTTTTTAAGTTAAAGGAGGCTAAAACTTGCAATGCAAAAAGAAAGAGCCAAAGTGAATAGGAGAATAGTAAGTGTGGGGATAAGAAAGGGAGTGAAGGAAATCTGACATAATGGGCAACGGAAGAAATTTTTGCATCTGTAAGAAGGGGTGGAGGGTGTGAAAGAGCAGACGAAATTTACTTTTTTCCCGATTTAGAAGAAACTAGAGTTGGTCTATGCAAAGAAAAAAATATTAAGGTATCTAAGCCAGCAATCAAAAAGATACTGGAAACTGTGATTAAGACATTTGATTAAACAGAGAAAGACAATGGTTAGCAAAGAAGATCACAGAACAGGAAAAGGAGAAACAGCAGAAGAGGTCTTTCTGCCTCAGAGGAACCTTAGGAAGACAAAATCATCTACTGCGTGAGGTGATTAGAAATAACAGCACCGGCAATAAGTGGTTACAAACCACTCATGTCATTGGGGTGCTACGTCCCACCTTTGAACACAGCTCAGAATTCAGGAAAAGCATGTATTTTACCTTGTTGAGCACCCATTTCAGCATGCGAAGAAGGTGTTTTGTTATCCTACCCAATAAGGCATCCTAAGGCAGCGGTGCCTTCTGCCCCTTTCACCCTGGTCTCCCTCACTGAGGAGTTAGTCTGTGCTCCAAACACACTGAAACAGATAGAGCTGCTGACAGGCTTAAAAGTCAACACTAAACAAATGTACTCCTGACTCCACTCAATTGCAGGTTTTGCTTCTCGGCCCAGGAGATTTTCGAGTTGAATTTTGGTAGGTAAGCACCTCCTGTCACTGTTTTGGGGATTCCTGGGGAAACTGTCTGCCTTTTGGTTCTCAGACAAAGCTGTACTACAAGCTCCTCTCCACGGCTAACTCTCAGCTTAACTTTTGGATCTCAGCCCCACCAGAAGGTGCGCACAGCACAAATCTGCCTCTCACCAGCATCCAAAAACCACGCAGCCCTGCTTCCTTTGGAGAGCATTCATGACCTAATCCATGTTGTCACGTGTCTTATTTGCCCAACACTGTTCAGATATGCTTTGGGGCTCTATATGAGCCCTCAGCAGGTATAGCTGAGTATCTGCACAATGACTTAAGTTACATGAGCTCCCTTAATTCCTCATTTCTCATGACAGCTTTTCTCAACATGCCTTCTTGTTGCAGATTGTCATCAGAGCTACAAGGAACAGCAACTCATTAAAACTTTATTTTCTGAAATTTGATTGAAGTTTGGAAAAATAGAGATTGGGACACGTAATCTGGCATAAAGGATGGATTTGCCCTATTACATGCCCACACTGGAAATGCCGGATGCAGACAGCATTTTATGATGAGACTGCTGCAGTATCATGCTTTAAGCTGCATTTTGCTATGGACTTGGGAAGGAGATTGTACTTGTATTGGAAAG
Source organism: Fulmarus glacialis (assembly GCF_000690835.1). Classification (NCBI taxonomy): domain Eukaryota; kingdom Metazoa; phylum Chordata; class Aves; order Procellariiformes; family Procellariidae; genus Fulmarus; species Fulmarus glacialis. The sequence goes on from NW_009214496.1 coordinate 12,297, forward strand.
GTGAGCGTCTATTCCATTAGGGTCTCTTGGTAAAACATAAATTTCCTGAATTCTCCAGGAACTGTAAAACATAAAGTTTCAGGATTTTGATGAATTAAAAAATGGCCTCAAATTAACTGACCAAAAAGAATAATGAAAAATCATGCAAGCTGGTGGGCCTCTTTGCTTGCTTTAAGTGCCTTGATGAACAGAAAGGTCACAACAATTATTTCAGCTCACCATAACTTCACTGGATGTGTGGCGATTAAACAGATGAAGCATGACCATCAGTATTTTAGGTCCTCTCCACTCACCAAGGAATATTATTAGATCTATTTCAAGGTGTCCGCTGCGCTAACAACCCAGAGACTAGTTCCTGGCAGAGACTGCTGAGTAGTTGTGCTGCTTCACTATCAGGTGGGAAGAAGCTTTATGCAGACAGAAACCAGGGTTAAGCAGCTGGCATGGCCCTGGCTTGTGTCTCTTGCTCCAGAAAGAAGTTACTTCTTCACCTTTATCTACATTTCCCCTATTTGCTTAGGTCTTTTCTCTCTCTTGGGAATAAGGACTCTGAGACTGCCACAAATAATAAATGACCCTCACATGCCAGCAGTAACTTGGCAGCTACACAGCAATACTGGATGTATTCTAAACTCTGATTGTCACTTTTTCCTTCCTCTGAGCCTATACACACAGCAGTCTACCTACTTGCTTTGCTGTTGTTATTGTTATTCTGTTTGACAGACACATCAGTGTGGGTTAGGTTCAGAGCACACTGGCAATCAAAAGAGTATTAAACAGGAGACTGTAAGACTGCTCAAAATAATCACCCAAGAAAATCTCCAGCATTTTTTTTTTCCCCACAGCCAAAGGCCACCTTCAAAATGTCAGCATGTGCTATAGCTAAATGTTATAATACAGTTTGTATTACAACGATAGCAGAAGTCTTATGCTGGACATGCATGTGTGTCTTACTCCCTTGTTTTCTGTGATAAGGCATCAGGCTAATGAAAAAAAATGGAAAGTAAAAAAAATTATAAGCATGACTTGGTAAAGATTGTTTTTTATTCACTAGGAAGGAATTGTATTTTTTTTTTCTCCTCTTCTAATCACAGTACATTTATGAATTATATTCATAACAAGACCTGACATTGTTTCTTGCTATATAAGCGTATATACTACTAGTCAATATGAAATCACCTGAGGCTCCATAAAAAATGTAAACAATCAAGGTATCCACAAGGTAAAAGGTAATCACCAGTATCTTTCAAGAGAAGCTGAGTTTTCTGTGTATTCTGCACATTGTGGTTTTGTTTTTGATTTTAAAGAACCACAAACTATATAAGGATGTGCTTGACTTCACATCTAAGTTTTTAAACCTCTTGAAAATATCTTTGTTCTTACTACCACTCCACATTTTTCACACCTTCAGTTCTAACTTTGTTCCTTCACACTGAAATATTCAGTGCCGCATCTTCTGATGCAGCTTGTACAAAATGTTGCTTGCAATTTCTTATATTAATTGCTCTGTATATGCTACAGATTGGTGAACCTCAAGGTGTGCAAGATTTTGTTTAGGCACTACAAAGCCACCAATTTTCTGAACTTTCCACATCTCTTCAACAAATAAACTTTGGAAGAGCATCTGGTCGGTGTGGTACACCTTTTCCAGTTGCGTTCTGGCTGAAACAGTTAACAGAGCTTTGTGTTGTTGAAACTAAAAGGATTAAAAAAGGAAAAAAAGAAAAGGAAAAAAACCTGACACATGAGTTGAGGCTTTAGTCCACCTAGCTTGATTTCTTCTTCCTAATCACTGTCAGCAGCAGATACCTCTATGGAAGTTGTATGAAGCGCCAAAAACTGGACAGGAACCTTAAGAGATCTCTCAGCATGCTAAGGAGACACAGCAGACAACCAGTCTACAAAAAAAGTTCTTTTGACTGTTACAGTATTTGGTTCTCAATCTACAGTAAGTCCGTTGTCTAGAAATACTACAAATAGAAGAGAAAAACGCAAACTGTGTCCCCAACAGCTTTGCTCGGCCCTAACAGGTCACAGAGGAAGCAGAAGTTTGTATTGCTTTGCTGGAGCTCTTGGGTGTGAGGACGGGGCACTGACAGTCTAGCTTGGGAGCTCACCACACACCCAAACCACCTCCTGACTGCATGCCCGGTCCCAGCAGGAAAAGGAAGAAACAAGGGAAGCACTGGCAACTGACTCTCCTTTAATCTTCTTATTTACTGTAAGAATATGCTACATATGAAAATTCAAAACTCTGGTTTCATTTCATATGACAAGCTGCA